>NW_026260148.1:0-129784 GCF_024291825.1 Alternaria postmessia | reverse complement strand
AGTCTATGTGTACGGAGTGGCAATTATAGCTACGTTAAGAAAATAAACACGTGTTTTGTGTGGGAGTGCTGAGATTTGTGAGTGATCAACATCCCCGGGTGATCAACATCCCGGTCAGCTAGCTTAATGCGGGACATTTCCGTTTTCGCGCTAACTCGAAGCAGCGACCAAACTTCTGACTCAATTCACGAGTCTCTATCAATTTTCCGCCTGCCCAGCAACACGTTTCGATCCACGCGTTGCACTGCTCCACCTAACTATTTCGGTCCACTGATATCGGACGACTTCAAAAAATACTCGATTGGGGACCATATTCGCGTCACAACACTTCATATTGCCCCACCACGTTGGAGCGTCTGACACCTGACTGGCCACATTCCACTTACAAAAGTCGACGACAATAAAAACATCACATCGCCATGTCTGAAACACCTGCTGCAGAGCCAGCGCCGGCACCTGCTGCGGCAGTAGCACCATCCCAAGAAAGCGTACCTGCAACAACAAATGGCGAAGCCGCTCCTGCCACAGACGCGCCTAAAAAGCTCTCGCCAGCGGAGTTGAAAAAGCAAAAGCAAGCCGAGAAGCAAGCAAAACGAGCCCAAGCCAAAGCCGCGGGTGGCCCACCAAATCAACAACAAGGACCATCCAAGGACAGCCAAAAACAGCAGAAGGACCCAAAGCAAACATCAAAAGACGCTCAATCAAGACCAGGGCCAGTACGGCGACGACCATCGCAAGCCAATGCACCGGTTTTGAAGGAACCGGAAAAAAGAGCGAAGAAGGACAAGGAACCAAAACAGACTGGCCTCTTCTTCGGTCATCTCTACAGCCAACCAAAGCAGCAATCCCTTGTCGGTGCGTCAAAAGATGTACACCCTTCAGTCCTCGCGCTTGGCCTACAGTATAGCAGCTATGCCATATGTGGTAGTACGGCACGTATGGTGGCCATGTTGCTAGTTTTCAAGACAGTCATCGAGGCCTATCAAACACCTCCAGGAAACAGTTTAGCCCGGCATCTGACCAGCCACCACCTTGGTCCTCAGATCGAGTTCCTAAAGAGCTGTAGACCGCTTAGCATTAGTATGGGAAATGCTATCCGATGGCTCAAGGATAGTAAGTTGACATCTCACATTAAACTAACGTAATAGGCACGGCTCAAAACGCTCAATATGAGCATCAGAACTTATCAACTAGTAATTCATAAAATACTGACTCCTTCCAGTCATTATCAAAATAGACCCTGCAACGCCAGAGAATGAGGCGAAGCGAGATCTGATCGAGGAGATTGACATATTCATCCGGGAACGTGTCACAGCCGCTGACAGGCTCATCCGCGACCTAGCCGCTACCAAGATCCAAGCCGGCGATGTCATTCTGGTCTATGCCGCATCCTCGATAGTCGAACAGACTATCATCCATGCTCACCAATCTGGCAAACCCTTTACAGTTATTGTGGTTGACTCAAAGCCATTGTTTGAAGGCAAGAAGCTGGCACGGAAGCTCGCAAACCACGGTATCACCGTGCGGTACTATCTCATCACAGGAGCCTCACACGCAGTTAAGGACGCAACAAAGGTCTTCCTAGGTGCGCACGCGATGATGTCAAACGGTCGCCTCTACTCGCGCGTTGGCACAGCTCTCGTATCTATGCTCGCATACTCCCACTCACTACCCGTCATCGTACTCTGCCAGTCCGTCAAGTTCACCGAGAAGGTGGCGCTAGACTCCATTGTCGGCAACGAAGTCGCACCTGCCGAGGAAATTCTATCTGAGGCCGAGCGTCGGGACCTTCTTCCCCTCAAGTCACGTCTTCCAACATCCAAGAACGACGAAAAGTCGTCATCGGAAGAGGCACCCGCCGATACCACAGACGTGTTGAAGTGGATCGACGACGCGAAGAACCTTCATCACCTCCAAGTTCTCTACGATGTCACGCCTGCGCAGTACATCAACATGGTCATCACCGAATACGGAAGCTTGCCGCCTAGCTCGGTTCCCGTGGTTCACCGCTTGAGTACGAACATATGATCCTGTCCAGCGCTTTCTTTTTTGTGTTCAAAGTACTTCCTTAAGCAAGTGCTAACATTGATGGTTCAGGAACTGAAGAGCAGGAGACGATGCCTACTAAGAGGGGTGTTCGTCAAGCTTCCGGGTGGTAGAGAGGTGTTGACAAGAGGACTGCAGGGTCAAATAGATCAATGGCAGTCACGGTATTGGTCTCCTTGTCAGTGTTACGAGTAGACTAAGATATGATAGGTACGGTTTCATGAGAGAATCAACATCTTACTCCCACCTCTTTCCATTCATTCAGCAGTCATTCTACACGACTAAAAGCTACTCTAAATGCATCTAACACAGCGTATTAACTTGCGACAAGTCCGAGATGTATCAAGATCAAACAGCCATCGCCGCGATCTCGGATTCAAGATCCGCCATCTGCCTTCTCAACTCAGCAAGTCGCTCCTGCTTGTCCGCCGTCTTACCATATTGACTAGTGGCAACCGCACCGCAACCCTTCTTCCCCTCCTCTCTCATCATCGGAAACGCCAGCACCTCCTTGATCGTATAGTTATTCGTCAGAAACATCATAATACGATCCAGCCCTGGACCACACCCAGCCGTCGGCGGCATCCCATACTCCAACGCCTTGACAAACTCCTCATCAATTCCGTGGGCTTCGTCATCCCCTTGAGCCTTCTGCATCGCTTGCTCCAGGAAACGATCGCGCTGTTCGAAAGGATCATTGAGTTCGCTGTAGAGATTGCAAATCTCAAAGCCACATACAAAGGCTTCTGCGCGTTCTGTGAGACCAGGAATCGAGCGATGCGTCTTCGCGAGAGGCGACATGAGCTTAGGGTGATTCATGATGAATGTGGGGTTCGTGATGCGCGATTCAATGTATACGCCAACCAGCTTGTCGAGTAAGCGGGCGTTTGTGTGTGGGGGCGAACAGATGATGTTATGATCACTCAGGATTTTGAGTAAGAATTGCCGGCTGTCTTCCGTATGAAGTTGAGATGGTGGAGGGAACTGAACCTTGCAGGCGTGTTCAAGCGCTGTCATCATGTCAATGCGCTCCCATGGCCCCTCCCAGTTGATCACCTTCGCTTTTCCAGTCTGGCTTGTGAACGTGGTGACATAAGTACCAGTCACATTCTTCACCAGTTCAGAGATCATTTCTTGCGTCACTTGCATCATTACCTCATAATCTGCATCCGCCTGGTAAAATTCGCAGCTTGTAAACTCGGGGTTATGCGTTAGATCCATATCTTCGTTGCGAAAGACCCGTCCGATCTCGAATACACGGTCGATGCCGCCGACAACGAGAGGCTTGAGATGCAGCTCTGTAGCCGTACGCAGATACATGTCCTGCTTGAGATCATTGTGGTGCGTGATGAAAGGCTTGGCTGCTGCGCCGCCGGCTTGTTGGCAAAGGATGGGTGTCACGACTGAGATGTAGCCGCGGTTGCGGAGGAAGGTGGTGATGTATGACTCCATGGCATCCCAAGTACGCAGCATATCGCGGCTGCGGCGGTTGGTGATGAAGTCAAGCGGTCGGTCACGATGGCGTGTCTCAGCGTCTGTGAGCGTCTTAGGTAGCATGTGCAGGCTTGGTGCTAGGAGAATGACGCTTTGCGCGAAGAGCGAGAGTTCGCCTACAGGTCGATTGCGTGGCGCTGTTCGGCATGGACGGCCAGTTATGCCAATCTGGTCTCCTCTGGCCAGGTGCTCGTGTTGCTGCTTGTAGGCTTCGAGGTCTTCTGATGAGGTGACCTGACATACGACTTGTATCTCTTCCTCTCCAACCTGAACCTCGTAGAAACGCAGACGCTCTCCTGCGCTACGGATCGTAACGATACGACCGCGCATTGTATACTCAACGTCTCTCAGCTGTTCGCCAGTCGCGATGGACCTATGCCGCTCACGGAACGCTCTAAGGTCCGTGAGATTGGGGATGAACGAAGAATAGAGGCCATTTTTGTGAGCCGCCCTACGCAGATTCTGGACCAAGATAGAGCGGTTCTCGTAGTACTTGTGGGGTGGGAGCGTTTCTTCTTGGCCACGTCTTGCTCGCTGCTTACTTGCAGTTGTGATAGTGCCGTTGGTAGCCATAATGATTGAATGAATATTTCTGAACGCGTTTTATCTGCAAACTGACGAGTATTGCACAGTGGATCGTAAGAAAAAGATGCTTCCGAGTTATGTTGTACTTCCAGATAAATATTGGAGTTCTTAAGTAAGGCGAACCTCAACTCCAGTCATCGCTTGTGAGTCAACCACTGCATCCTTCGTTAACATTTACGTTATAGGGTAGCACCGAACATGCAAGTACATCCTTCTAATATGTCTCCCTGCAGTTAGGCCTCCTTGGCTACACGTACTGTTAGCTTAATAACAAGAAAAAGCACCAATTAACTATGGAGGTCGTTCACCGAGATATCCCGGGAATGTGCTCCTAACCAAGCACAACAACTTGATGCGCTAATTCTGTCATATTTTATAAACCTCCACTTCTACGAATTGTCTTTCATGGATCGCAATGCTCCCATGACATCGATAGGCTGGGTTTTGCCAGTAACCTTTTGAAGCTCAGGGTCATCCACACGCATGAACACGTTGTGCTTCTTCTCGTCACCAATTGTGAACTTTCCTTGTGTCTCCTTGTTTTCTTGTGTGAACGTGTCAAGTTTCTTGATAGCGTCATTGTTCAGTACACTCTTTGCAAACTTGACGTTGCCCTTTGTGTATTCGTGTCCAGGGTAGACCTTCGTGTCGTCAGGAAGCGCCGCTAGAGTCTCGTTCAAAGCCTTGTGCATCTGCTCTGGAGTGCCTTCGAAGAATCGTCCGCAGCCACCGATGAATAGTGTATCTCCAGTGAATACTGCGCGATCGTTTCCATCTTCGAAGTAGAAGCATATGCTGTCTTGCGTATGGCAGGGTGTGTGGAGGGCTTTGACATTGATAGACCCGATCTTGAAGGTGCTGTCGTGGCTTGGTGTTTCGGACACTTTATCGCAGTCGCGACCACCGATTACAGGTAGGCCGAACGCTTTGATCTGGCAGAGCCGTTAGCTAGTGGCACTCGAAGACTCATGTGGTGGGTCTTCACTTACGACATCTACATTACCTCCCGCATGATCACGGTGGCTGTCAGGTGTGTTAGCAGAGTCGAGTCGTCAGGAGTAATCACCCTACTGATGTGTGTTAATGATCTTGGTTAGCTTGAGGCCGCCAGTGGTTGTTTGCTCTCGCAAAACAGGTAGAACTCTATAGCCCAGTCAGTTGTGTGCTTACTTCCTTGGCCTTCTAACATACTCCGGAGGATTGGCAGGGTCAATGATAACAGCTTCCTTAGTCTTGTCATCGGACACCAAGTAGGCATAGTTGTTGCCCGAACCCTCCCCTGACCAGTAGGTTAGATCGCATCCGACGTTCAAAATTCTCCATCAGGGTGCTCGTACACATGGGAATTGATTGGATATGCATGGCGCGTGCTGGTATGGACGATGGCTGCTTGGCGTTAATTGCTGTTTTCGATGACTCGATCAGAACTGTAGGCAATTACCTTGAAAGCGGGTCGAGCAAGTGATACTAGTGGGTATCTTCTAATGGCTGCAGTGAATAGGCTCATAAGGAAGGTGCAGAACAGAAATTGGCGGAGGCTTGGGAATGTCATGAAGCTTCGAGATGACTGAGGTGATGACGTTACTGCTTGTTATCGATAAGGTATGCCACTAGTCACGTGACCGGTGGCCCACTTCCGCAACGCGTCAAGCTGCATCTGTCAAACGCGTTCGCTTCAACTATGGAGTCCACTCAGAACACAACACACTCTAAACATTGGCGTATGCCCAGGATACAAGCACAGAAGCACGTGTCGAAGTGAGAACGGATCAAATTTAACATATAACACAAGACTACGGATACAGTCGACGAACGCCTAAAGGCTAACCCAGCCACGCCATTTCGATGCTCATATGCAATCATAAAAGTCGTCAAACATTACAGCAACCTCCCTACAACAACGACTTCAGTCTCTTCTGCAACTCCGGCTTTTCGGACGATCCTTCACCCCTCAGACGCTGTTCTTGAGGATCGTGCAATGGGTCTCGAGTTACTGTGGCCCTGATCTTCTTGCCGAAATACTCAATCTCCACAGACTTTCCTTCGCTTACATTGCTCGGAAGCCATGCATATGCGACAGGCTTGCGTACCGTGTAACCAAAAGCGGCGCTGGTAACATAACCAGCTCTTTCGCCTTCCACGAAGACTGGCTCTTTACCCAGAACCATGGATCGTCCGTCATCGACAGTCAGGCATCTAAGTCGCTTAGATGCTGCCTTCCTAGAAAGCTGCTCTAGTGCCGCTTTACCAACGTAATCCGCCTTCTTGCCCATCTGGATCGCGTACGTCACGCCAGCCTCCCATGGGTTGTGCTCAGAAGTCATGTCTGAACCTGAGGCTCGGATACCCTTCTCGATTCGTAGTCCATTGAAGGCGGCGCGACCTGCAGCAACTAGACCGTGGGGCTTGCCCGACTGGAACAATAAGTCCCAGAGGCGCAGGCCATATTCAGGTGTGGTTTGAACCTCCCAACCGAATTCGCCGACAAAGGACTTTCGGAACATCGTGACGGGAATTCCAGCTATGCTCGTCTTCTTAACACCCATATACGGCAAGCCTTTGTTGCTGTAATCATCCGAGCTGATTGTGCGGATAACGTCCCCAGCGCGAGGACCCCAAAGACCAAGACAGCATGTACTGCCAGTGACGTCTCGTACCTGAGCCCACTGACTAGGTGTGTGCTTTTGTTGACGACGTGCTTCGCGTGCGAGGTAGGCAAGATCGGTCGCAGTGTTGGCGCCTACTTGGAACAGGTCTTCCTCGATCCTGGACACAAAAATATCGCTTAGTACGCCGCCGTGGCCATTGACAAGGAGAGTATGGGTGATAGCGCCAGGCTGCTTGGAAACATCACTGGTCGTCAATCTCTGAAGCAGGTGGACAGCACCAGGACCGGAGACCTCGAATCGATGGAAAGTAGTCATATCGTACAATGCTACTGCGTTTCGTGTCTTCCAAGCCTCGGCCGCAGCGATTGGCGAGTAGAACTTGGATGACCAAGCATCGCGATCGACCGGCTTCCATTCATCCGGCAAGGTGCTGACCAGATCCGCATTCGCTTCATACCAGTGTGGACGCTCCCAGCCTCCTACTTCTAGGAAGAAAGCGCCTTGCTCCTGTTGACGAGTATAGAACGGGCTGACGCGAAGGTTTCGAGGGTTCTCTTTCGGTGCGAGGGGGTGGATGATGTCGTAGATCTCGACGAAGTTCTGTTGTGATGTCTCGCTGACGTATTCTGGGCTGAGCTGTACTTCCTCGAATCGTGTTAACTCGCACTCCGCAATGTCGACAGTCGAACGACCCTCCGTAAGGGTCTCTGCGACAGCTCGAGCTACACCGGCCGAATGTGTTACCCACACAGCTTCGGCGACCCAGAAGTTATCGAGGTTGGGTGCTTGTCCGACAACGGATCCACCATCTGGTGTGAAAGAGAAGATGCCGTTGAAGCCGTCAGCGATCTCAGTCTCGCGGAGAATGGGAAGCAGTTCTTTGGTAGCTTTCCAGGCCGGCTCAAAGTCTTCTGGTGTGAAATCTAGGCGAGAAGGCATATGCTTCTCATCAACGTGTTTCGGTGTTACACCCAGATCTGAGGCCTTGACAGGCATCGGCCGGTGACCATAGTAACCAATTCCATACTGCTCCCCATGCTCTCGGTAGTATAGATCTTGGTCTTGGTGTCGCAATATGGGCAACTCGGCGTTCATGGCGTTGATCTTCTTGTTGACTTCGCGGTTCTGGAGGCCTGGTACAGCCGTAGTCTTCGCATACTGGTGCCCTAGAGGAAGAAGAGGGACCTTGAGTCCAATCATGGCTCCTATCTCCACACCCCAGAAACCAGCACACGAAACAACTATATCCGCCGGTACAGAACCATTGTTCGTTGTCACACCGGTGACCTGACCGTTCGCTTGTTCGATTCCGGTAACGACGGTATGCTCGAGGTATTTGACACCCGCGTTGCGTGTGTTTTCGATAAGTAGCTGTGTCGCGCGAGCTGCTAGTGCCAAGCCATCGCTTGGAATGTGAAGACCACCTAGCACCATATCCTTGTTAAGGAGAGGGTACTTCTTGAGACATTCTTCGGGGCTGATCAAGTGCGCTTCGATGCCCCATGATTGTGCGTATCCGTGTTTGCGCTTGAGTTCCTCCAATCGTTCTGGGATTGTCGCGATCTCCAAGCCACCCAACTGGTTGAAACAGTTCTGTCCGTCTTTCTCGAGCGCTGAGAACTTCTCGACGGTGTATTTGGCGAGTAAAGTCATCGTTTTGGAAGGGTTCGTCTGGAATACCAGGCCAGGCGCATGTGACGTTGAACCACCAGGCATGCTCAATGGGCCCTGCTCAATCACCGTGATGTTGTTCCATCCTCGTGAGACCAGCTCATCAGCGAGGTTGGTGCCGACGACACCGGCGCCAATAATCACAACACGCTGGGAGGTCGCCATTGCAAAAGAGTTGAAGAGTATAGGTTTGGATAATTGGTTCCCAAAGAATGTAGGAGGAACTCCTCTTAAGGCTGTTTGCGCTCGCGATAACGGACCATTTCACTGTGCTCTGCCATCATAGAAGCCGAAACTAAGCGCAGCGCAAACTCCAATTGGCAAAATAATTCCCATGGCGAATCCAACCGCAGAGTCATGCACGAAATCAGTCCACCGCCCCGCATGGGATACTTACGACATTGGTGGGGAAGATGCCAGTCGTGGATGTAGGGTCCTGATGTCCATTTTGGGGTTAGTAACGATCGAAGAGGCAAACCGTCTCGGGACTACATAGCCTGCCGCAACCCCGCCTCGCGTGTGCGCAACACCATCCCATCCTTCTCACGATAATTGCACCTACGAGCATTCCATCATGTTCGACATCAGAGTCTGAGTCAGGTAAGTACGCGTAGCATGGAGAGCTTAGTATGCTTTTCCCGTCAGCTGGACTTCAATGGTTGTCCTGCCGCGAATACCATCATACCTCACCCGCTGCAATTTCATCATTATGACAAAGACGAGCACCTGCTTTGAAAGTGAGGGTGATTTACCGCCATCAGCCTTGCGACAGCCTATCGCTAGCCAAAAATCCGGTATGCGAAGTATCCCACCATTGCGACAAAAGCCATGCGCCAACAAATCTCCCGGATCCGGCCTCAATCCTACAGGGCTTTTCGAGAGCACCAAGCCCATGGATCAGCATTTGCACCGCACGATGTGCAAGACGACAGGGAAAAATGGATCATAACGCCAACCCATTGCTGTCGTCCCTATCGCCCACACCCAACTTCTAAGACAGTCTCAGGACAGCTTTCGCAAAAGGCTTACCTGAAAGGTCTCTTTCTGAGCACGTTCTTCAGCATATCGATGCTGCGAGACAAATGGCAGCTTATATCGTCATGTCGCCCTAATACCTCAAGCGCCAGAGCGAGCCCAACGTGACACTGCGCTGCGCTGCCATCACAATTCGGGAAAATTTACGACAGCCATTGCCGAAAGTATCCAAACCCTCCCGACCATCACTCGTATGGCTAGGAGGGGTAGAGACATGCGAGATGTTGTAGTAATCTCCCGCTTACGACGGCGCTGGCATCAAGACCAGTGACGCTTTCCTGCCGTACACGTTGCGCAGCTCGTGTCGCTTCACTTCGCACTCGTCGGCGCCGCGTCGATAGTACGTGGGCTCCGATATTCGCACGACAATCTTAGACAGAGTATCACGAGCTGCATTCCATCAGTCGCTATCAGCTGCGACACCGAGTCTAAGCCCGACAGCTCATCTAGATAACATCGCTATCTCGATGATAACAGCTGCGATCAACATCGTCAAGAAAATCTTCGATAAGAGCACGATAGCCTTTGGATAATACGACCGCAATAGTTCCGCAAGAACTTGCTGGTGGGAGTCTGAAGGTGCCTTGGGCTGGCGTCCCTTGTCCGTATTTGGAAATCAGATCCATTCAAGTCCGTGCCAACAAGAGGGGCAACGACGAGAACGGTCTATACGTTCGGTCACCATTATCTTTGCCTGCAGTCAATGCACAGTCAATCAAACTACTCTGGGGTAATACGACGCCATCCACTTACATGACGCCGTTGAGCTCTAGCCCTGCTTTCTAGAATGTTGGTTTGATCACGATGGTAGCTCGTGCGTTAACGGAGGGACGTGAAAAATAGGTCAGAATGTGTGGCGCCTGACGGTCACCTGCAGCCGAATTACGTTCCCACATCCCACTGGCTATCGCTCCCTGGGTGCGAATGGAAGCCATAACCCCATGGGGACTTAGTCGTTTGTGTTACTTGATAAGAGTGAGGAGGCAGAGTATTGGAAGACAGTATAATAATGCTTGCGACGTCCTCACACTGAGCTCCATCTTCTCGAGTATACTTGCACAGCACCCAAGTGACCACCTTCGACTACTCTTCGCACCTCACTACTTCACACAGAGTACAACTATACATTCTTCCAACACACATCTTTAACAATGGTCGGGTCACTCCTGAGTTATTTTGGGTTCGGCGGCTCAGCCGGCGCCCAGGCGCCACCAGAGAACCAAGCTGTACGGGCCTTACCCGCCAACTGGTATACCTCTGAGGAGATGTACCAGCTTGAGCGACGCGCTATCTTCACCAGAAGATGGCTCATTCTTACGCACAAGTCAAGACTCGCAAACCCCGGCGACTTCCTCCGCTACAACGTCGCCAACTACGACATTGTTGTTTCCAAGGACCGATCTGGCGAGATTAACACATTCCACAACGTATGCAGACACCGCGCATACCCCGTCGTCGAGAAAGACGGTGGCAACGCAAAGATCTTCTCCTGCAAGTACCACGGCTGGTCGTACGGTTTGAACGGCAAGCTTGCGAAGGCACCGGGCTACCAGGAGCTTCAGAACTTTGAGAAGGCCAAGAACGGTCTTTTCCCTATTCACACCCGCATTGACCGCAATGGCTTCATCTGGATCAACATGGATGCGAAGAAAGAGCCTGAGGTGTCCTGGGAGTCACAGTTCGACCACGTCGACGAACAGACAAGATTCGACCAATTTGACTTCAACGACTACGAGTTCGACCACACATGGAACCTTGATGGTCCATTCAACTGGAAGATTCTCGCAGACAACTTCAACGAATGCTACCACTGCAAGAGCACACATCCCGATCTCACAACAGGTCTGATCGACCTCGAGAGCTACGATGTCTACTGCTCAGCCGACCACATCCAGCACGACCCCAAGACGCCCCAAGACCGCAAGGATCTTGGCCAGGAGATCTGCTCCACATACTGCTTCCCCAACGCTTCCTTCACTGTCACAAAACACTTCCTCTTCATGCAGAAGTTCATGCCTAAGTCGCCCACTGAGTCCGTTATGTACTACGAGGTCTGGAAGAACAAGCACTCCAGCCAGGAGGACTTCCTTCTCATCAGTGACACCTACAAGCGAGTCATGGGCGAGGACAAAGTCCTGTGCGAGCGCGCCCAGAAGAACATCGAGGCAGGCATCTTCGTCAACGGCGAGCTTCACCCACACATGGAGAAGGGACCTCTCTTCTTCCAGAAGAGATGCCGCGAGATTGTCATGGAGCACGGTATGAAGGAGAAGAAGGCTGGTCAGAAGATCTGGCCTGCCAAGCAGCAACTCGAGCCTACAGGTACCTCAGCCATCAGCAAAGAGATGGAAGACTTCTGCGAGGGCCTTGCCTGTGGCAACGATAACGAGAAGAGCGATCTCGCTTGGTAGTCGGCAACGCAAAAATTACGACTGATGATGCATGGTTTTGGTGTTTGGAGCGTTATGGGTACTGGAGGCTTTGAACTCGTACTTTGGGATTTGTTGTTTGACAGCATTCTTTGTAATGACTCTTAGCGATGTTCGCGCGATAGCGCAGGTTTCATTCCTGATTCTCTAGATAGAATGCACTTTCTTGCCTTTACATGTCGTCCTTGCTTGCTTCTGGTGACGCGCGATAGTGGGTATGACTTTGACCCTGTCTCGTTCTTCTCTCCGCATGACGTATCATTATCTTCATCCTTCTACTTCCCCACATGAGCTTAAACACGCGTCGCAGTACCAGATCTGCATCGCCGTTAACGGACGGTTGATATCGCACGGTGTTTTGGCCCTAATCGGGAAAGAATGTGCATTGGCCAATCGGATGCAGTGGCTATCTGAGATAGCCGCTGGTCTTGAGAGCGATACGACAACAGTGATCATCCAGATACGAGCCGCTGATAGTGTGCGAGAAGGTTAAATATCGATACCGTAACGCTCTTTTGAAAGCTAGATAAAAGCATCGAAATCTTGCTCTGAAAGCTGTATTCGGGTGTTGATATAGGACCAACCTTGGGAATATCGAGCTGTCCACACTTATAATTAGATCTTTCCAACGCAGTGCACTTGATTGTTATGAAACCTAACCCAAGACCGCAATTACATACATGGTAAAGTTGAAAATGCCATGTATACAATACTGTGGCGGACAGATATCGCGGATAGGATTCATAAGTCACGTGTTCTATGACGTCAGTTGAGCACCATATACGCCCCGTTGACACGCAGGACGTGTTGGAGCAGTTTTACATAAAAGCAACTTGGCGCAACGTAAAGCAAACTAGGGAGTGAAGGCTTGACGTCGAAATATCGCATCACCGACGTTATACACCATGTCAGAAACGAAGCACATCGTCTTCGATATAGTCGGCACGCTTGTGTCGCACGAGCACTTCTACGCCGTCATCGACCAACGCCTTGGGTCTAAACTCCAGCCCCACAATATCTCCGCACGTCTCCTTGGTTACGCATGGCTCGAAACGGCAGAGCGTGAATATACATACCTCTCGCTTTCGGGCTCTTACGTCCCATTTGCCAAGGTTTTCGAATCCATCTTTTTCCGCGTCTTGCACTTCGCTGGAGTAGCAGAACCGCGTAGTGTGGCGAGCGAAGAAGATGTGAAGTACTTTATGCAAGAGTACAAGAAATGTGAGGTTCGGCCTGGTGCAAAGGAATGTGTGGACAAAATAAAGGAGGCTGGTTGGACAGTCTGGGCATTCACTAGCGGCGATCGCGAAAGAGTGCTGGGATACTTTGAGAAGGGCAACATCAACATCGACGGTGATCATGTCGTTACATGCGACGAGATTGGTGTAGGAAAGCCAGAAGTTCAGGCATACGAAAGGCTGAGAGGAAAGATTGGTGTTGAGAATACAGCTGGGGAGCTTTGGTTTGCCGCTGCACATGGCTGGGACGTCAGCGCTGCGGGGAGGGCTGGGTTCAAGACGGCATATTGCTTGGTGTTGGAAAAAGAGGCTTTAGAGGATGTGTTTGGAAAGATGGACATCGTTGCTGAAACGCTGCCAGCGCTTGCAGAGAAAGTGACTTCTCAATGAGAGGCAATTAGAGAAGATATCATATTTCGAATATGGTGACAACCCAGTTTCTACTGCCATTCATACTGACCAGTAGCCACAAACGAAGTTACTGCACTGCAGTTATTGCTTTCTGTTTGATATTGCGTACGGGGATAGTACATAAGAAGGAGAGAAGTTGCAATCCTGCTCAGCGGCGAACAAACCGAAAAGATTATCGCCCAAGCATTTCCTTGGTCTTAAGACATCAACTGAGCGTGCAAAGCTCGTACATTACTCCTCCGGAAGAGACTGAGGGCTATCAACGTGAATACCAAAACGACGATCGCATACATGAACATGCAAACGACCAGAAAATAGAATGGCGCTTTTCTAATCTTCGTGACCGTCATATCATAGCGCCAACGCTTTTCGATGAACGGAGCCGGATCGTAGACACCAGCCACAAGCGCCAGAAAGGTTTGGCTGAAAGCAAGCTCCATCGCGTCCAGGATCGTCGAATGAGATAGCAATACCGACATGGCAGCTTTCTCAAAGAGTTCGTAGCTACCAAAGCCAGCTTGCAGTGGTGCTTTGATCATGGCTGCGATGCTGGGAGCGGTCAATGTCGTGTTGAAGACGAGGATGCTACCATTGACAAGTGAGTACGTAACGTCGTAGACCGTAGAATTGCACGACATCGCGAATCCCACACGCCCGTCTCCGATCTCAACAACAATGCCTTCGGGTACCTGCGGGTCTCCATAGAGAATGGGGTCATTCAGATCGATACTGTCTACAACAGCTGTGACGTTGTAGCTGAATGGGTTCAATTGGGATGCGATGGAAACGTTCAGCGAAGGGTCATTGTGAAAGTCGAAGAACGTTGTGTTCCAGCCCTTGAGACGCTCTAGCCCATTTGCTGGTATCTCATTCAAGTCGCCATAGAAGCCGTTGGAGCAGTGATATGGTATCGAGGAAGCATCACTTGTAGTGTTGTAGATTCCACAGTCCGTAGTGATTGCAGTGCACTCGGTTACAACGGAAATCGTTTCGGCGACGTAATCAATACCAACTCTTTCTACATCCTGGTTTGTCAGATCTAGTTTGCTGACTTTTGGGCTATCGCTGTATTCCTCAGCTGACCATGGATTGAAGTAAAGAACGTGCTGTTCATCCGTGACATCGTCGATATGCGTGACAAGCTGGGTGTATATGAATGCGCCAGCATCCCAGGCCACATTTAGGGTGTTGAAATCCTCGTTGTTGTATTCTCCTGTTTGATTCAACAGTCCTGTCGCAAGCACTCGATATGCTGATGGAGCGTCCAAGAGTGTCCAAGGTTTGCTCGATCCATTTATTGTGCAAGGTGGAAAAGCGTCGTGATCGTAGCTACCAATGATCGTTTCATTGAATGGACATATCGCTTCATTGATCTTGAAACCGCCAAAGAACGGGGGATCGCCTGGCACATAGTTAGGGCCTGGGGACGTGCCTTCATAGACGCGCTGTAACGTTGGAGCAAGAGTTCCTGACAATACTTTGTCTATTACTGTCAGTTTCGTTCAGGGTTCTCGGTGAGCTTAACTACCTCCGACTAGCAGAAGAAATCTAATCCACAGATTAGCATATTGACATTAGGCGGACGTAAAAAGATACATACGTAAGAATTACACATAAAAAAGCGCCAATACCGGCGATCCTGGTTCCACTCGCAATCTTTGTCTTCCGAGCACGCCATAATCGAAGTACAGTCCAGTTTAGAAGGAACGTTTGGTCGCCATGTAAAAGCTTTTTCATATCTTGGTCTATTACTTCGTGTCGGTTCGACAGCTCAAGCGCTACGAGAAACGAGTAAAGTAACAGAAATGGCACGGCGGCCCACTGCGCAACGTTGGAGGCAAACGAGCTGGTAAGCGCGACTTTGTTGATTAATACCGTTGTCGTTAGGAACGATTCATCATGAGGGTCAATGGGGAGGTTTGCATTCTCTTCCGGCGGGTCCTGTATCGTCCAGGCAGGGATCGTAACGAAAAGACACAACAATGTCGCTACAAAAACCAAGGGGAAGAACACTGTTGCGAAAGCGAAAGCGATCTGGAAAAGTCTCCAAATTGAGTGCGCTCTCGTCGTCGGCTTCTCGAACTCTTCGTCACTGCAAGACATGCTGGTTGAGGTCGCCATAGCTTCCATTTCGACAAGCGATATGTTTGTTAGTCTCACATCAAATTAGCCAAACAATCAAAACACATTTTGAAGTGAACTCACCCGAAGTGAGGCCTTGTTTTGCTGTAGGTCACTCGTATACCAGAAGCTCGAGAACATTAGCGTTCTGGGAAGGTCTAAATAAATAAAGACCTGTAACCCGAATCTAGCCCCTGAGTAATGAGGCTGAGAGTCGCGGATATCATGAATTTTGGATGTGTAAGATGGCGGGGAGGCTTGTCTCCGATGTTGTTTGCCTTGTTCTAAGCGCCAGTGTGCCATTCGTCGAAAGGGATGGTGCGTAGCACAAAGACTGACCGGCTAAGTCGAGACGCAATCAAACGAGGCAACCGTTTAGAACATTGCGTGCATGAGCTGAAAGCTATCTCCGAACCTCCCACAGTTTGTAATTATTGGCTTAGAGAGTCTGCACATCGGAAATGAACTACTCGACTGCACCGATGACACCTCAAATGCAGCTTGTGTCGATATCCCCATAGGCAGGTGGACCTTTCTTGTGCATACTGCCTTGAACGTAGCTACTACCGGCTCGATGCGATCATTGGACACACGCTTTGACCAAGCCGGGGGTTTCATAGCGGTCGAGCGGGAGAGGGAAAGGTGGTGGCGGGGATCAGGATAGCTTTGACTCGAGACGTAGTGAGTTGAGATCCTCTTTGCTGTCTTGACCGCCGTGGTTGGTCAACTGTTGAAGGCGCACAGCTGTTGATGGAGGGTCAAACATCAATGTGGTTGCCGGAAAGTAACAGTGGTCATCTGGCAGTGTCACATTTGCGGACTTCCAGTGGCAATCTCTCACACCAAAGTGAGTATTATCATAAGAACCGGTGGTTTAATTGTAAGCTACGTTTGCTCGACTCAGCTCAAGTCGTCTTCGAATGTGCCACATTGGTTGGTTTCTGCTTCCTATTGCCGTCCTGTTGTGCTCAGGAACTCGTTCCTGAAGGTAGTATTCCACATAGTGGTTCTTTTTGGCGAATGGGTAGACAACTGTTGGATGAAATGCTACAGTGTAGTTCACCCTCAATGTGGAGGAATCGCTGGCTTTGGAAGCGCGTGACGCGTAACCTGGTCAGAGATACACAAATACCTTTGCATCGACATATATCGGTGGGCAAGGACAGTTTCTGGGATCTGCGCACGACATATATCTTCAATGAACTCTGACGATGCTACGACCCAAGTGCAGCTCGAATTCGACGTATGTTGGTAGAATTGCGTGGTGTTGAATTTAGGGTGTTATTGGTTCGGCCACGCGTTTCGGAAGGATGGTGGGGCTGGGCGGGCGCTGCCGCCAGGATCGCCCGTAGCCCGCCATATCAGCGAGTTCTGTTGTCAACACGATCACAAAACAGACAATTTCGCGCGGAGCGAAGAACTAGACGTCGCATGTCGCATCGGAAGCTGATTTGAGTTCCGTATATCCTTGGGCAGAGAGATGCTCTACCCTGGCGCTGAAACCGTACTACGCAATGCTGCGTGCGTGCCTACCCGACAGACCCCGAGGTCTCTACCAGCTGCGTTTGATATCATCCGCAATCTTCTCAGCCAACGCGTATACCGTACTCTGATTGGAGGTTAGTGTGACACTGACGAAGCGACAGGAGATAACATACCTGAGGATGTCCAGGAGGTAGTAGGGCAAACGAGCTCGCATCTACAACCCTCAACCCTGTCACACCAATAACCCTCGCCTTGCTATCCACAACTGCATCAGGGTCATCAACTTTTCCCATCTTGCATGTGCAAGACGCATGCCACACAGTCATCAACTGCTCTTGTCAGTATATGCGGTGAAACGAATACAAAGTAGACCTACTGTATCACGGATGGTATTGAGGATCTGTTCGTCAGTCTGAACGTTAGGACCAGGGAAATACTCCTTCGTATCTGCAAGTCCGCGCTTCATGGCATCCGTAGCAAAAGCTTGGCGTGTGCGCTTGTAGATGGCGATGGCGACAGATTGATCGGTAGGATCGGTCAACCAGCCAGGGTCGATCGAAGGGAGCTGGGCTGTGCTGGAGCTCGTGATGGTAACCGAACCACGAGAGAGGGGGGCCACGATAGCACCAAGGATGGATGCGTATTGGTAACCATCCTTTGGCTGAGTCGCGAAGAGATTGGAGAAATCTCCGATATAGCCAGGCGCAGAAAGGTACTCGATATCAGGCCAAGAAGCAGGGTACTGATCTAGTACCGCGGCAGCTTCTGAAGAGATGAGGTTTCGAGGAGCCTTTTCCCAGCCTAGGAAGTCACAGACGGGGTTGGTAAGTGGACCTTTCTTGAGTAGGCCGTAGTCGAATGCGAATTGGGCGCCGACGTAAAGAAGGTCGTTGGCTAGTTTGGTCAATGTCTGGACCTTGTAGCGGTAGGTGGGGCCGAAGAAGATGTGGTCTTGCATGTTTTGACCAACACCACGACGGTCAGCAATGACGGGAATGTTAAACTTCGTCAGCTGTGCGGCAGGACCAATACCAGAGACCATGAGCAGTTGGGGAGATTGGAAAGCACCAGCGGAGAGAATAACTTCTCGCTTCGCGGTAAGGATGGAGCCAAAGGGTAGCTGAACACCCGTGGCACGCTTCTCACTATCGAAGATAATCTTCTCAGCTCGTGTCAAAGAGTACACTTTGAGATTAGGACGGTTCTTAGCAGCCTCAAGGAACGCTGTTTGACTCGAAGCTCGCTTCTGATTACCAGGCGTGATCGTGGAGCTGCAGTACTGCGCTCCCATGAGTTCTCCGGAGTTGAAGTCGGGTCTGGTTGGGATGCCGATGCCATTCATGCCACCTTCCATGTAGCTTGAGAAAGGGCCCGCATAATTCGCATAGGACACATCGAGCGGTCCGCCGCTGGCATCGAAAGCACTTGCGACATATTCGGCCGACCCATTGCTTGCACGAAGCTGGGTGTTGGGTGGCGTGAACTTGATCGACTTCTTGAAATAAGGCATGAGGTTGTCGAAAGTGTACGAGTCGTCGCCGATTTGATCTGCCCAACGCTGGTAGGAGCCACGGTCGCCCCGCTGATAGATCATGAAATTTCGCGCCGAGCTTCACACATTAGTGGCTATGTCTTTGTCCAAACCCGAGTCTTGAAGCTTACCTTCCACCCAGACATTTTCCGCGGGCATACTTGATCTTCCTACCATTCGCACCTGCTTGAGGGGCTGTGATGAAATTCCAGTCCACAAGAAGGTTCTGATCCAAAGGGCTAGAGCCTGCCCACAAAACATCTCCAGCTGGAGTCGACGACAAAAGTGGATTCGTAACCTGATAGAGACCACCAGCCTCGATCACAGCGACTTTCATGGTGCTATCTTCGGACAAACGATTCGCAAGTGTAAGACCTGCGGTGCCACCCTGTATTGCGCATTAGCGCAACTACTCCTCTGCAAAGTAGCGCGATATATGGTGGAAACAACGTACGCCAACGATGACATAGTCGAACTCTGCGCTCTGTCTCTTCTCATGTTCCGCGACCGGTACAGCAGAGACTATAGCAACGGCCAAATAAACGAGTGACAATGAGCTACGCATGATGGGCAGCGCTGGAAGGCCAAGGTAAGGAGAGATCCTGGTGATACTCTACCAAACTCGGGTCATCATGGTTACCTATATACATGCTTCTTTTGTCCCAAGGCCTGGGCATTCCTAGTGGTATTCCCACTGACGGATTCACCCATAGGTTTTGATTTGTTCGGAATCCTGGGCAAAAAGTTCGCATCGAGAGTTTGGGAACTGTGATACCCCGAACCCGGTCTGCGGGCAGGGAGTTAAACGCGAACGGACGCAATTAGGTCTAGCCATGGATGGCTAGCCATCTCGCAGGAGACTCGCCAGAAAAGGTTCTACTATCGGAGTGAACCGAGGAATTCCAGCTACATATGAAACATTGGCTTCTTGGTAGCAATCGTACAGCCCACAGTCAGTCGCTTAAAGAGTGCATTATTGTCCTGAGCCGAAAATTATAGTTTATTTGGAGGCTTCAGGCATAAGGGGTGATGCCTGATCGGGAAGTTTCCGCATGATGACTTAGCCACAAGTCCGAGCGCAGACCAGACAAACACCTGAGGTCGGAAGAAGATTACGTTCTGAAGTATCTGCTTTGTTCTGAACGTCGCGCTGAAGTCTCAACGGAGGAGGTTCTCGCTAGGATATGATGGTTTTCGTCTTACAGAGAGGGTTCCAATGACGTCATTGGCATTCGCACGTTAGCTATCTGGGCCAAATCCAACGGGCATAGCTGTGCAATAGCTTCTAAAGAACGTTTGGCACTACCAGTAACACGAGTTCCAACGTGCTCGCGTTGCCTTACCATGTCGTTGTTGGAATCTAGACAACACCCAGCCAAGCCGCTTGCGCAGGAGATCCATTAGTGTCTGCCCGTGCATACGGGAGACCCGGAATATCATTGCTAGCGATCTGAAAACCAGGTTGTAGAGGGGTTTGTAATGGCTATCGGTTTAACGACCCTCTCTTCGACCTCGGTCCTATTTGGCAATCTCGTCTCTTCACTCACAAGTCTACCCAATCTTGGAAATCCTGCGTCGCTGCACGCGATCGATCATTTGCTGTCAGCACACAGTCTTGTACTTCTCAAGCTCCTACGTCAAGCATACCCATGACGCATGGCTCACGACGTTCATCGCGTAATCCTCAAGCACTGGTTCGCGGCGTGAACCGTAGCTGAAGAGACGGAAGCGTCACGGTGAACGTGTCCAGTATCTCTTTCTCGAACTCCTCTCCAGTTTCTCCAGATGCGAAACTCACGTCGAAATTCTGCGCAATCATCGAAAGAGAGATGCGCAAGCTCATATGAGCTAGATTCTTGCCTGGGCAGCTGTACGCGCCTATAAAAGTGTCAGCTGATTACGACACGCGAACAGTAGCCGGATTGGAGTACCTACCTAGAGAAAATGGCAAGTACGGAGCCTTGTCCGTCTCCATCTGTATCTTCCTTTCGCCGAATCGCTCCGGAACGAAATCCTCAGCCTCTTGCCACCATCGCGGGTCTCTTTGAATGAGCGACACTGGTACTACCACGTTCGTATTGCCAGGAATGTATGTCTCGTCCACCTGGATGCCCTTCGCTGGTGTTTCTCGCGCTCCACCAGTCAACAACGCGGGACGAAGTCGCAGCGTTTCGTTGAGAAAATCATCCAGGTAAGAGACTGATTTGACCTTCTCGTATGACCATTGGCTGTATCCACCCGGCATCGCTTGGTCCAGGAACTGTTGGAGTCGCTTCTGCTTAGTGGGACATTTGGCGAGGTAGAAGAGAGCTCCGGCGAGGGTAGTGGCTGTTGTCTCGCTACATCGTATTAGCTGTGTTGCTCGATCATTTTTCTCGGATTGCCCACCTTCCAGCGATAATCATCACCCTCGAATCATCCTCGAGAGCTGCTGCACTTGGCGAAGCTGAAGCATCCTTCTCTTTTACAGCTTTGAGTAACCATGATACAACATCCTGCGGATACTTCTCGCTGTTCCATGTCTAGGCTACGTCAACCCGTTGTTACTCAAGAAACGACCATGAAACATACCTTGTGTTTCTCCCTGATCTGATCTGCGCAAAAAGAGAAGAAGTCCGAATAACCCGCTGCCGCCCCAGGAATGGAACTCAAGACGTTGAGCAACCACGGAACTGTGCTCATGATCCCCAACATCGTCATGTGAGCATGAACTCCTTTAATGGCAACATGTTCTACACCACTCTTGAGGTTGTTGAAGTCTTTGCCGAAACCGACCTCGCCCATGACGTCGAAGCTAAAGAACATTGACCAGGCGGACACATCCATCGAGCTTCCTCCTTTCTCTGTCAATTGACTCTTAAACAAGTCTGCCTTTGCTTTGATACGTGGCTCGTATGTGCTGAGCGCTGCTAAGAGTCAGAAGAACCTCCAACATACCTTGCGAATTCATGCATACCTTTGATGGAGAAGCCACGGTCCCAAGCACGGCGGCGAAGGCGATGATCATTGAAGTCACGCGTCATGTGTATCGAACACTTCTTCGGGTCGTTGCCGGTCTGGCCATACCATGTTGATTTCGAACATTCCGAATTGGGACCATAGAGAATTGGAACAGCCGACTTGCGTAGAACGCTGATCTCTCGGGGACCTTTGTTGCTCATCAGAATCCACGCGTATGGAGTCCTGGGTACTTAGTCGCTCACCTGTGCGCACAAAGTCACCGTACTGACCGTGCATCTTCTCCAGCTCCTTGTAGTACTGTACATTCTTCGCCGAAAGTCTCGCTGCGTAGAATTTTGAGATTTTAGCAGCGGTCGGCCCTGGGAAGTTTCGACATCGGTGAAAGGCTAATCGGTATAAAGCAATGCTACCAAGCAATCCGATGCTGAAACAGCTTGCAAAGGCCAGGGCTTTCACGAAGCCAAAGGTGTAAAACATCCCGAAAAAGGTCAGAGTAGAAGCCGCCATGAAATGGAACATGATCAGCTCAAATTCGAATGGTCGAATCAATACATGGAAGACAATGCCGAACAGGGTTGCTGCAATGGCGCCTTGTGATACACTACGCTGCGCGGCATCGTGTACAGCATCTCGAATGACGTCCATGGTCGTCGCGAAAGCTCTGAGGCTCAACACAAAGCTCCCTGATTGGATTCGCGAAGTAAGAAAAACGAAGGAGGCTTTGGATGACGACTTGAGACCCTGTCTCAGAGGGTGCAGTGGGTTGCAATATAGCTATCCGTAGCAATACGCTACTTGGCCACTTGCTCGTTTCCAGCACACCTCCGTATGTACGGAAAGCTAGCATCATGCTTCGCGGTTCGAGTGCCCCCACGATCAGGGTACAGCAGCAATGCGCATCCTTCTTGGAGGCCGTACGTTTTACCTAAATTCCTTGCAGTTCCCCGCCGTTAAGCGGCTACTGGACTGCTCTTGATAGGCGAAGGGGCACGTTAGCTGCATATAGCCCTGCAGCACCCATGCCTCGCCTCGCCTCTCATCACTGCATTTGCAGCGCGGAGAGGCTAGACTCAACTTGTACGAAAGCAGTTCTAACGAAGGCTGTGAGCCATTACATGATCCACTCAAAGATTCGCAAAAGATGACTACCAATATGGGTAAGGTCATATATATCTATGGCACAATATGGGCGAGATCTGATCTGGCAGGCCCCAACTTATCGCTCTCCTACGCGATATCAGCAGAGAAGATTTGTGTCCTATGAGGCTGTTCGCCGGTATCGAGTTTAATTGAATTCGTCTCTATCCTGTTAACATTGTGGCTGTGATATTAGACAGTCCGGCCCAACAGTTGGACCTCAGAGCCTCAGATTTGGCTATGAAGGCGACCTCTCGAACCAGAAAAGACATCTCCGTTATCATTCTTGTTCAAGTAATCCTCATATTTTATCGCGAGCTTTGCAATACGACGTCGCATCCATATTCTGATCTGGAGGTCGCTCCCAGCACTGAAATAGAAGTCGCTCCTATTCGCGATCACGGCACTTTCAAAATCCTTACAAACTATGAGGTCACACCTACGTGCGGTCTGCGCAAGAGAAACTTTTGGATCATGATAATTGCCGCTATCGAAGTTGTCGCTAGCGCTGTGATGGTGGAGTAGGCGGCACGCTCGCAAAACGCAAGTCCAACGAGCCCAGCGACAACACTAGCAGCAGCAGTTCAAGAGTGCTTGCATCCAGCATTCAGTTCTGATCTGTAATACCATCATCCATGTTGTCGACGCAAGAGATCAGCACGAGCGCCATCGTTGGCCTCATCAACAGCTCTGAACCCACGCTATCTCGCGACTGTCCTTCGTGTAACAGCACTGTCTACCCTTACTACGACAACAGCGGGACCTACTTGTTTCTCAAACTCTACAATGATGCCTACAACAACTCTAACGGCCGGTCAAGTCATGTTAAAGGCCAGGTGAATGGTCTCGTTGGTTGCGTCCATATGTGTGCGAAGTACAACCACAACAACCACACAGAAGTAGAGTCAAATAGTAACAAAAAATGCACCTCAGTGTGCTGGCGGAACACCTTTGGCCCTGAAAATGATTTTCCTGAGGAACTTTCTTTCGGGTTCACAACGATCGACATAATGGTGAATGGGCAGACGGCGTTCGATCTTGCAGAAGATAGGAGGAATATATGTGACAGTGCTGTTTGGATCAACCCTGACTTCTCATGACGTATGTTACGCTGAAGGGAAGAAATAGCGAATGCCTTGCACAAGTTAAGCCTGACGAGATAGTGCTTTACTCTGAAAGATGGAATTACACAGAGCGTTAGTGCTACCCTATTCTACTACCTTGTTCTCCGCTACTGCATTCTCGACCTGAAGAAGCTAAAACCAGGGTCGACCGTGTGCGGGCGCAAGCGGCCATAACACCCGCTCACCTATCACAATGCTCTTATGAAAAGGAACTGTTCCGGAGCGCTGGAATTTGCTAGTGAAGAAGGAGATTGCAAGTCAAGCTACTAGGGTCTGGTGGACGTGCTGAGTGGCGAGATAGCCCTAGGTGTGGGGCGGGGAATCGGCTGGCAACCACGCGTCCCGGCCCTTGTCGACACGCACACGCGCCTCCACCACCAACAGGAAGTCACATCTTCTTCATGCACGCGAGCGATACGAGAGAATCCTTCGCTTTCCGCGGTTCATGCTAGGCCCCCCATCTCCGTACATCCTTTTCGAAATCCTTCCCAGTACCCAGGTACGATTTTCGGGAGGACAGATCTGCCTAACGCCTGACTCTTGGTACGTTATATAGTCGTATGTGCTAGAGCCTGCAGACATGTGGTGAACACAACGCTTGAGTAGCAGTTTGAGTGTACTTATTCTAGACCGAACCAGTTCCTCGGCTTCAGCTTGACGGCTCGGGGAAGCGCGTGCGCCAGGTTAGTACATGGGTCGAGCCGTAACCCACAAGGGAAGCCTCCCGCACCGCAGAACCGTCTCAACGGAGTAAAGCAAAAACCTAATCATGCGCGGCGGTTAGGCAGGCACCACTTATCCTGGGCGATGTGGAATATCTTGTCTTTGATACGTTACAACAAAGCTCAGATACGCACGTCTTTCACCGATCTTAGCAACACATGCTCGCATTCGGCCTCATACACGGTGGCATCCTTCCTACGTTCTATTTTGTGAGCCCGTGGGGGCGGTAGGAAAAAAGCATGGGGTCGGTTAGGAAATGTTGAAACTGTTCCTCAACTGGCCATGACGAACGTGTCTGTTTGCAGTTTACTATGCGACTCCTGTCGAGTACTTCTTTTGAGACAGCGAGCATCCGCTCGAATTCAATGTTAAACCACTCGGGAGAAACGCCTTCGTTACTATGGGATTGACAACTCTACAGCCTTTGGCCTATGCTGTAGCGTATGTTACCTTCTTTCTTGGTACTACATCTGTATTCCTACGCTTCTACTGTCGGCATTTTGTCCTACGGACTCGTGGCTGGGATGACAACTTTGCCATTTTAATCCTGGTATGTGCCTATGCCCTGGAGTATATCTATGTTATCAGTATTGACTGAAAGTGCAGTTGTTTAGCATTGGACAACAAGTTGTCCTGCACATGTTCGTGTATTGGGGATGTGGACTACACATGGAAACGTTGAGCGGTGTCCAACAGCTCGAAATTGTCAAGGTACGGTCTAATACGAGATTTTCATCTTGACTGAGCTGAACAGACAACAGTGGCTATTCATAGAAGAAGTGGTTTATTACTCAGTTCACTGGGTAATCAAATCGGCTTTCCTTCTCTTTTACCTGCGCCTCTCCCCAAGCAAAACCTTTCGAATAGCCGTATACATTGGCGGAGTCCTGAACCTTGCAATTTTGATTATCAACATCATGCTCGCATGTTTCCAATGCATTCCATTTGATGAGATTCTTCATCCAGGTACGCATCCCGATGCTATCTGTATCAGCAAACTCGTCCTTCTCATAGGGCCATCTGTCCTCGTAAGTCTCGAATACACCTAAATCACTATCTGACAAGGCACTAACAGCTAGATAGAACATCCTGGAAGACTTCTACATCCTCATCCTCCCCATACATACAGTCTTGAAACTCCAAATGTCAGTTCGGCGCAAAGCAGCAGTACTGGGAGTCATGGCCTTTGGCAGCAGTTCCGTCATTATTGCGTGTTTCCGACTCATACCTCTCATGGAGCTAAACAACTCGCCGGATACATCATGGGTGCTTGGAAAGATGGTAATTGTTGCTGCGCTCGAGATACAATTTGCTATCATCGCCGTCAACTTGCCAAGTCTCAAAGCACTTTGGACGCGAGTAGCGGGCGGACCTTCATACGGATCAGGAGGAGGAGAGCGAGGTAGTTCGAAGCAGAAAGGGTACAAACTATCTTCACTTGGCCAGATCATAACGATTGGTTCAGAAGGAAAGGGCCCGGGCGGATCGAAGTGGGGGAAGAGGGCTCATAGAGGAAGTATCACACGGTTGGAACAAGGGGTTACTGCGACAGAGTCGGAAGAGGAGTTGTGCCGACAAGGTAACATACCATTACGGACGCTGAAATCAGCTCAGGAGGGTGAACTTGGTACGATCAAGGTTACAAAAGACTACGATGTGAAGAGTACACGGGTAGGTGGAAACGACACTAACTCGGGTTATTTCTTGAAAGGGGTATAAGTATAATATACTTGCCAATGCTCATCTGAGACGGCTTTTGTTCTGCCGTGGCATGGTTTGAGACTCGTAAGTGGCTTCGCTGCTCGATACTAAATTGCAGCTCTGTCCAGTATGCAACCCTTCTTGTGAGACGACTCCCTAGCTGCTACATCTCTTTCGTAAACAAACTGCCATCCCTTCGATACGTGACGTATTCTGCACATCATCTCCATTTATTTTGCACCACATGATTTGACCCTCGCGTCTTCTCGAACTTCTCCCTTTGAAGCGATCAAAATGAAGCTCAAAGCAGCAATGCTCAGACTGGCCTTCACAGCATCCCGTTTCGAGACTGGAACTCTCCACGTTACACCCCCCTTCCCATTTCTTCGACATAGACGCAAGATTGAACGAGTCATCATGTCCATCGTAAGTGCACTGTAGGACATCAGAGCATTCAAAAAACTGAGTGAGCTGCAATGTTGTGTACGAGCATCCTATTGGTCACCACCAATCTAGACATCATTCACAGCATTAATGATATCCTGCGCTAACTTCTCCGCATGCGCATAAGTGACGCCCTGTGTATGTCCAGGCGCGTTGAATGGCAAAGAACTTGCATCTACAACCCTGAGTCCACTCACACCAAAGACTCTTGCCTTAGAGTCAACGACCGCTCCATTCGACGCATTTCTTCCCATCGCGCACGTCGCTGCTCCGTGATGAATGGCGCCCATCCCTTTGGTTCTAATATAGTGCAAAATCTGCGCATCCGTTGTGACATTCGCTCCTGGCGCTATTTCATCACCAAATGCGGATATGCTGGCGGCGATGGTGCGTGCACGTCTGTATGCTGCAACAGCAAGTTCCTGGTCTTCAAGGGAGTCGAGCCAGCCTATGTATACGACAGGTGCAACAGCGTTGTCAGCAGATTGGATGGTGACATTTCCTGCGCTCGTGGTGGATGTCAATATTGTGCCGATGACACCTGTATCGCTCGCAGTTTGTGCTGAAGACAAGATGCGCTCTGCAGCCTGCAATACGTATTCTACATTCGGCCAGTCGTTGGGCAGATCTCGCAAGAATTCGAGAGTAGATCGGCTCATGTTGGTGGTGAACTGTTCAGGCATTCTCTCCCAGGCGGCAAAATCGCTAGCCGGACTGCTAAGAGGACCAGATCCGTTCGTCAGATAGCGCTCTACAGCTGCGTCGAAAGACGAAGACTCGCGCTCCCAAGCACTTCTTCCCGGTACGTTCGTGTGGTGAACGACGCCGCCAATAGCGGGAGTATCTCGAAGATTCTGACCAACGCCATTTAGTTCGGATATGACGGTGATGTTGTGTCGCTCGAGTGCCTTGCGCGGACCGATTCCAGACACCATGAGTAGCTGAGGAGAATGAATGAAGCCGCTGGACACGATGACTTCTTTGCGCGCGTGAACGATGAACGGTTTCATCCCGCCAGCTGTGACGTTTACTCCCGTCGCACGCTTTGACTCATCGAAAAGAATGTTGCGCGCCATGCAGGACTGATAAATCTTCAAAGATGTTCTTGCAGCTGTGTGAGAAAGGAAAGCCGATTCGGTGCTACTCCTCGTACTATCCTCGGGTTTCAGCGTGAAGGGCCAGTAGCCATATCCTAAGAGGTTTCCATCAAGGAAGCCGCTCGCCGCGTTAATGCCAGCAGCAGCATATCCCTCTGCGCCATACGAGGCGATCGGTTGCGCGTACTTTGGAAAGCTCAAATGAACAGGACCTCCTGGGATATCGAAGGCGGAGAGCGTGAAGTTGATGTTGCTAGCATTCTCAGCGCGAAAGCGAACATCGGGTGGTGTGAAGGAGAAGCTCTTCTTCATGAAGGGGAACATGTTGTCCCACAAGTAGGCAGGGTCTCCAGTAATGTTGGCGATAGATTCATACCAACCTTTGGTTGCTCTGTGGTAAATTTCTTGATTCCGCGCCGAACTGCCCTACAAGTTGGGCTGCGATTAGCTTTTCGTCCAGAATCGTATATTTAAAGGTCACATACACCAAGTGTTTTCCCTTGCGCGTAGTGAAATCGGCGTCCATTCGCGCCGGGTATAGGTTCGGTGAAGATACCCCAGTCGATCAACGGCTGGTAGTCTTCGGGATCCGGACCAACATACATGGTCGAATAGTAAGGACTGCCACCAAGATTAGCATGTCGACATGACATGCCCTCTCACATTGAACTTACATCTGACTGTAGTTCCCGTTCGATATCTCATAGAAGGAGCCAGCTTCGATGACTGCGACCGTCATGTTTGGCAATGCTTCTGCGATTCTGGATGCCGTAAGAGCGCCGGCTAAGCCAGCTCCAACGACGACATAGTCGTATGTTGCATTGACGCCTGGATTGCCGAAGGAGTTACCTAAAAGGCGTCCAGGAGCGTAGAACTGCTGTAGCAAGCTAGGGCTGTCTAAGTTGGCTGAGGCTAACGAGGCCAACAAACTGACTGCTGCTACTGATACACGCATGATGCCAGTATATGATACGCGATGTGCTGAAGGACCTTTCACTGCTTGGCAACACATGTCGCTGGGCCTTCTTTATACTTGCGCATCGAACCCAATATTTCCATGATCTGCAGACACTTGGGCGACTACCAGTCGGCGATGCGGTGGTCGCATGCGTTGCTGCAATGATGGCTTGCAGAAGCTCCATGAAGCAAGTTGCCGTTTTTGGTTCAAAGCATCCTCGTTGGATGTATCGAATCTCACTAAAGTGGTTGGCATCTGACGGCTCGGGCCTGATGGCTTCATTAGTGGGGATCAGTGCATGTCGACCTTTATTGGGTAACAAGCATCGTGCTTGCACTGCATGATGAGTGATGACTAGTAAGCCGTGATTCGCTCCGCGGTGGCTGGGCTGCAGTGTGTTATAGGTAGCGATGATGTCCTCAAGGAATGTGCGAAGATAGCACGAAAGGTGGCGGCAATGCGCATGTAAATCGTCCTCACAGTAAGGTTTGTCGCGCGTTCCTGCCACGAAGGTAGCGTCGACGTGTCTACCGGGGAAGGCCGATTTGCGACGCTCGGCAAGTGATCGTCGGCTGTCAGTATTCCCGATCCAACCCCAAATCATCAACTCTCGTAACGCAATACATCAATGGCACCAGGGTATTCTTGGTCATCGGTCATGGTATTTCCAAGTCAGCGCTCAGAATCTGAGCACACTATCAAATTCATAGAGCAAAGACGCGCATACCAAGATAGGACTGCTGACACTACATTCTTCCTACTCCACGAGGCTTAAATAACTAGGTAATGATACACGAAGCGCAAATTTCCACAATTGGATCATGCACCTGTTTAACAATTAGAGAGCTGTCTCATGGATTAGAGTGGAACTCAACAATGTACAGAAACATTAGGGGGTCAGTGGAAGCTTCGTGACAAGGCTGGATACGCTGGGAGCACGACATCAGGAAGCACTTGCAGCAAACAGCCTTGACTGTTTTGAGAACTACAAGAAGCCACTATTGTGAATATTAGACCACAGGAAGAACGAACGAGACGATATCGCAAATGGTGCGGGAATCTGTTCGTCAAAGTTCTACAGGACGAAGTCGGCATCGCAGTGAAAGTATCTCTCGCAGCCCACAACTACAAAAGCATCTGGACTACGATACGATGCTTCCAGATTGGACATCGGCTACTATCACAAGGCAACAAAGCACGGAGCTTGTGTTCTCACTCAAACAACTTACCACAACAACTCTGCCCCCTTAATCGCATACCCATTACCTAGGTGCATTGCGACACGATGAATGGCGCCTTGAACATGGACAACCCCGCTAATCCTCCAAGTCACAAGCGACAGAAGATGTCACTCTTCGACAACCCTCGCGCCCGAAATGGCGGAAATTCTACCTCCTTCGTGTCCACGTCCAACACTGGTATTATGGACACTACATTTGGTTCTACCACAGACGAAGAAGATGACGATACAGAACAACAATATCTCAACAAGATGGTCGATGACACCGATAAGAAGGTCGAGACGGTATTTGGCAAAGGCGTCGATGTATGGAAGTCTTTCAACGGTACTGTCTACGCGGACGTCAATGATGGGATCAAGAGGCAGCGCCGCGATGAAGAAATTTGGGACAAGAAAAAGGGGAAGAGGAAGCGCGCTACAACAGAGAAAGAGAAGGGAGGAGGGCAACTGGAACAACGTTTCGATTCACTGCGAAATTTAAAGTCGATATCCGGCTCTGGGTCTACTGCTACGCCCAGTACGTACTCCGATGACACTGTTTCTTACCCTTCGCTACCGTCGAGTGAGGGATATCAGACATCCTTTCCACGTACACCTACAGCCTTGGAGTGGGAGATCTTCCCTGTGAGGCAGTCGCAATACGACGATTTCTCTGGCACGCTACTGGAATACAAGTCTATGAACAACTCTGATTGGGCTAGCAAGCCCCTCTCATCATACGCACCACGGCCTCAAGGCTTCCACACTGCACGAACTACAAGTCACCAGTCTACGTCTCCACACTCGCATCCATCAAGCTCACGGCCACAATCTATTATACCTTCGCCTCCTGCAGATGTCTTCGGCAATACGATTGATGGTACCCGCAGGATTGTGTCCGGGTCTTTTGGTAGTTTCGACGGCGGACAAGTGGATCGATTTGTTGAGCGGAGGTACAGGCTACTACCAGAGCACATGGGCAGAGCGGGAGGGAACAGCGGACTGGACGGAGACGGAGATCGAGATGGAAGGCCTGACAAGCTCAAGGGAAGACCTTGGCTAAGGAAGGGATAGTCAGAAGTGTACTCATATAGTGACAGAGATACTCTGTGTTTGAGACTATGAAGACAGTGCCTACCAAGACAGGAGCAGCATCATGTCACAAATGCAATACGTCACATATCCATAAGAAGAATCATGATCATCAACCTCTCTTTCATTCATAATCTTACACAAATCAATAGCTGGGGTATAATAAACAACGTCGCACGAAAGTATGTGGACAACGATCCTACTCATCGTCGTCATATCCGTCTCCTACAGCGGCCCATCCACACTGCCATCTCCTTCCCTCGCTCTCACCGCCCATACGTAGATCTCTGGCTTGACTTCCTTCTTTCCACCTTCTGACGCGGTAGTCGTCGCTGACACTAATCAGGCTGCCGTTGCGCGCCCATGACACGCTTGTGACTTCTGCATCGTGGCCTCGTATAAGCGCTGTGCCGTGTTCGTAGATAGGAATGGTATCCGGGCAACGGGTGTTTGAGGATGATCGGGAAAGGATCGATGGTCGTGAAGGTTTTGCAGCGATGCTAGTAATATCCGGGAGGTCGTCTGCGTCATCCTCTTCGATTCTTGTTTCGCGCTTGAGGAAGGTCTCGTCGGTAGGGAATAATACGGGGCAGCCGTCTGTGCTGCCAACTGCGAGCATCTCGGTGCGGTCCTGGTACGCCTTGCGTAGCGATGCCTTGACATAGAAGGAGCCGGCGTGGAAGTTCTGGTGTCGGAAACCATAGATTGGTCCCAGACCTTCTTGGCCTACACCACAGTATTTCTGCTTTGATGAAGAGGATGTAGATAGTTCGGGTGCTACGCCGAGGATGAGGTGGCTTGTAGAGTAGGCGTACACGGTGTTGTCTTTGCTCAGGGCGTAAAGTCGTGATGCGTCACCACTTAGGGTGAGTGAGTTGATGGCAAAGTGCCGGTGGCGGTTATGAGATTCGGGATGGCGTGTAGTCGCGATTGGTATAGCAGGTCCTCGCAGCGAGTATCTGCCTCTGATGTCCCAAAGCTTGACGCATGTCGATGCGTCCGAAGCAGTCAGGAGTAGGTGTTCGCGGCCTTCAGGAAGGAAAGATAGAGCCGTGACTGAGATGTCGTTTCGTCTGTTTATTGTTTCCGTCTTGCTATTGCCCAAAATCCGAGTGGCGGACGATGTAGGTGTTGGAAGGCTAATATCCGCATGTGCTGAAGCAAGCGTACGCACGACACTAGCATATGGCGCATCGGAGCCCCAGGCTGAGTGTACTTGTCCCTGATTGCCCTTACACCGGAGATCCCAGATCTGTACTGCGCCGTCCCGACTCGAAGTAGCTACCATTTTGTCGTCACCCGGCTGGAAGCGTACTTGCTTCACTGATGACTTGTGTTTAGCCAAGACGGCGAGTGTCTGTTGGGTGCGAACGTCGATGATGGATGCAGTCTGGTCTCCGGAACCGGCGGCCAGGTGCAAGTCGTCTGACGAGAACTGCAGGTCCATGATGGCGTTGGTGTGGGCTTTCCATGTTACGGTTGGTTTGGAAAAGTCGCCTTCAGAGTCTTGTAGGTGAATATATCCATCTTCGTCTCCTATAGCGAGCATAGAGTTGGCTAAGAATGTTCAGTATTGCGATGACGTATGAGAAGAGAGGGATAGCATACTGTTGCAACTAGCTGTGCAGAACGGCGGAGCGCCCTCTGGCAGTTGACGGAAGTCGTCTGCGCCACTGTAGAAGTTGGAAGTCTGGTCTTGCCATGATGCGCCGTGGTCTATCCTGAACCCTCGTCCAACGCCCAGTATACCTCCAAAGGATCGCTGAAGTGTTCTCGATGGGCGTCCCAGCGTTCTTAACCTCCGTATCGGCGCTGGTTGTATGGCAGGCTCGTCTTCGTCATCCAGGTCGAGCCCGTCTTCGAGAATATCAATTGCTGGTGGAGTGACGTAACGAGATCGCTTCGAGGGCGACGACTGGGCAGGAGAACTCGCAGGCGATAAGTAGGCCTTTCGCTTCCGCACACTGCTCTGTGGGGTCCGCATTGGGTTCTCAATGTCGACAAAGTTCACCGTCTTCCGCGGCGTACTCCGGGTCTCACGGCTGCGATTAAGAGCCGATCGTGTGATGTCTTGCAATTGGCGACCCGACCTGGAGAGATGTGTGCGCGACGAGACATCTTTGGAATTTCGCGGGGTGAAGAAGCGGGTGAAGCGCTTGGGCGTAATGGGCGGTGGCCGTTTTGGCTTGCGTGAACAAACGGTCGCGGATGAGGGAGGAGGTGGTGATGAGCATAGCTCAGGCGTGGGCTCTTGAAGACGCAGACTTCGAGGGGCGCATGGAGAAGACATGATCCTTTTCAGCAGTACACATATACAAGCAACACCAACGGACGATCAGATAAACACACGCGAGTAATTGGAGACGCAAATGGGGATATGAGACGAAAGCTCATGTATGACGGCGAGGTTGGAGAGGAAGGCGCACGGCCAAAGCACGTCGCGATGGGCAGGCGCGACAGACGTGCTACGCTATGCCGTCTTGGGTGTTAAGTGGCTTGGCTGTGCCTCAAGAAGAGTTCTCCGTTTGCCGTACAGCAGGGTAAAAGGCCTCAAATTTGCGGATGAAGACATCAGAATTGTGCAGTTTAGTCTGAATTCTAGTCCATGCCTTCCAATGCTTTGCACATGTCTCTCGAGTGAAAAGTTGCTCTTCCGAACCTCGTTGCCCTGCCATTTGGTCTCACGTGCCCCGAGCGCGGTTCCCTGTCGTCGGGGGTCGGAGAATCTGCGCGCATGGACCCACCAAAAAAGTCGAAGGCCCTATGCGACTCTCGAACTCTTGGCGGAAACTTCAGTACCACCAAGCTCTCCACCACCGGAGAAGTAGCGCATCGCAATGGGCGCAATCAAACGAAAAGCAGAGCAGGGCGCCACGCCATCGAAGAAGTCGAAGAGCGCGCCGGCCGACCGATCAACGAAGCGACGGAAATCCGACGTCGAGCAGCCATCGCCGGAAAAGTCAAAGCCTGAGAGGGCTGCGCCGAAGCCCAGCGTCTTCAAGGATGAGGAGAAGTCCTTCCCCAGAGGAGGCGCCAGCGTCTTGACTCCGCTTGAGCACAAGCAGATTCAGATCAAGGCGAACCAGGACGTTCTTTTCGAGCAGGCTGGCGGCGTAAAGCGAACCGGCGGCGGCGACGATGGATTCAGCGACATGGGGTCCGAAGACGACGAAAAGGCAGCCGCCAAGTCGAAGAAGAAGCCGCTGACCAAGAAGAGCAAGAAGTCGCACGACAGTGGAGAGAAGGATGACACTGTGAGGGCGGAGGGTCTGAGCTACAAGGTATGCCAGTCGCAGAGTTTGCGCGCTGTGAGAATGTACTGACCAAAGCAGAAATTGTCGCCTGGGACCATCATTCTCGGTCAAGTAACCGACATCTCCCACCAAGACATCGTACTCGCCCTCCCAAACAACCTCGTTGGCTACGTCCCACTCACCGCCGTATCCGACAAACTCAACGAGAGACTCGAGAAGCTTCTCAAGGAGGAAGAGGCGGACAAGGAAGGAAGCGACGATGATTCTTTCGAAGATGTGGAGCTGAAAGAAATGTTCTCTGTTGGACAGTACTTAAGGGCATGCATCACAGCGACGACCGACGAGAGCGCAAGAGCGCGAAAGAGACTAGAGCTGTCCATCGACCCCAAGTTGGTCAACAAGGGTCTCAACAAGCGGAAGATACCAGTGAACAGCATGGTACAGGCCTCCGTGGTCAGCAACGAGGATCACGGTCTGGTCATGGATCTGGGCCTTGACGACAGCAGTCTGAAGGGCTTCCTGCCTAAGGGAGAACTGGGACCCAAAGTTCAGCATGCCAAGGTACAAGAAGGCGCCGTCTTCATGTGCCTGGTTACTGGCCTCAACTCCGATGGACGCATTGTCAAGCTTTCCGCGGACCACACCAAAGCAGGCAACTTGGCCAAGGGCAACACACTGACTGAAGCACCTACCATCGATGTGTTCCTTCCAGGAACCGCCGTTGACGTACTCGTGGCCGATACAACAGCTACCACACTAACTGGTAAGATTCTCGGTCTCATTGACGCAACCGCCGATGCCTACCACTCCGGAGCGACTGAGAAGGCTGCCAATGTGTCCGAGAAGTACAAGATTGGCTCCAAAGTCAAGGCCCGTATCCTATTCACATGCCCAGACTCAGAGCCCAGGAAAGTCGGCGTTTCGTTACTAGATCACGTTGTGAGCCTGTCCACCCGTATGTCCGGCAAACCCAAGGAGCGCAAACCTCCCGTCAATCTTCTACCAATCTCAACTGTCGTCGAAGCTGCAAAGGTCATCAAAGTGGCGCCGGCCCATGGTGCTTTCTTCGATCTCGGCATAAAAGACGTTGGCGGTTTCGCGCATATCTCAAAGCTTTCCGACGACAAAGTCGACGTTCTCTCCGAAGAGGCTGGTGCATACAAGCTCGACTCGAAACACAAGGCACGCATTATCGGTTACAATGCCTTGGACGGTCTTTTCCAGCTTTCACTGGAGCAAAAGATCCTTGATCAGCCCTTCCTCCGCATAGAGGATATCAAAGCTGGTGAAATCGTCAAAGGCAAGGTCCACAAGCTCATCGCCGACAAGACTGGAGCTACCGCTGTTCTGGTTCACCTCGCCGAGGGCATTACCGGTCTAGTCCCTGAGATGCATTTGGCCGATGTTCGTCTGCAACATCCGGAACGCAAGTTCAGGGAAGGCGTGCCAGTCACAGCACGTGTACTTTACACCGAGCCAGCCAGACATCAGATTCAACTTACTCTCAAGAAGTCCCTGGTTAACTCAGATGTGAAGCCATGGACGAACTATTCCATGCTCAGGGAGGGTGCCGCTGGCCCAGGTATCTTAGTTAGCGTTCGTCGCAATGGTGCCACAGTACGTTTCTACGGCGACGTAAAGGCATGGCTTCCAGCTGCAGAGATGAGTGAAGCATACATTGAGGATGCTACGCGACACTTCACAAACGGCCAGGTCGTCAACGTCCGCGTCATCTCTGTAGATGCGAAGGAGAAGCAACTCTTGGTGTCCTGCAAAGACCCCGCTGCTGTCGACATCAACAAGGAGGCTGCTTTCAACGCGCTTAACCCTGGAGGTATCGTAAAAGGCACAGTGATTGAGAAATCTGATGAGATCGTCACCCTGGACATCGGAAACGGCGTCAAGGGTATTCTTCGTATTGGTCACCTCACAGACGGCTCGGAGAAGAAGGACATCTCGACGATGAAGAAGATCCGCGTCGGAGGAACGCTAGCAGACCTTGTGGTATTGACAAAGCATGGCAAATCCAGGACAGCAACTGTCTCGAATAAGCCTAGTCTCTTGAAGGATGCTCAAGCTTCAAAGTTTGCTCTCAGCATTGAGGACATCTCCGCTGGCGAGACTGTACATGGCTTCGTTCGTGGTATCCTACCTGACAAGATCTTCATCGAACTCGGCAATGGCATAAGCGGTGTACTTTTCAAATCACAACTACCGGAAGAGATGCTTTCTGCACCAAACTTTGGTCTTCGCAAGGACCAGTCTGTCACTGCTCGTGTGACACACGTGGATGCTGGAAAGGGATTCTTCTGGCTGTCGATGAAGGCCGAAGGTGACATGGACGCTGCCAACACTATTGATACTCCAGCATCGAAAGGAGAAGCCCTGGTGGAACCTGTAGATCCCAAGATCACATCTACCGACGACATCAAATTCGGCGCGCTAGCAACTGTCCGCATTCGGTCAATCAAGGACACTCAACTCAACGTTGAGCTTGCCGCAAACGTGCCTGGACGTATCTCAGTTTCGGAACTGTTCGATTCCTGGGACAGTATTCCAGACAAAAAGCATCCCACAGCACATTTCAAGACCAACGAGAAGATTCAGGCTAGAGTTCTGGGAAGACACGATGCCCGTAACTTCCGTTTCCTTCCTATTACGTCCCGATCGAGCAACAAGACACCCACTTTCGAGCTAACCGCAAACACGGACAAGATCAAGACGGAGGCTGATGTGCTGAGCCTCGACAAGATCACGCCTGGATCATCCCACGTCGCCTTTATCAACAACATTGCTGAGCGATATGTCTGGGTGAACATTTCTGCCAACGTCCGTGGGCGCATTGACTATTTCGACCTCACCGACGACCTGGAGAAACTTTCGGACATCGCAGAGAACTTCCCTGTAGGCTCTGCTCTCAAAGTTCGCGTTAAGGCGGTCGATGTTGCAGCTGGAAAATTGGACTTGACAGCTGCAACCACTCAGACTGGCAAGTCGTTGACCCTCCAAGACTTGAAGGTTGGCCACATTTTGCCTGCGCGAGTTACTAAGCTGCATGACGCATCGATCGTTGTCCAGATAAACGACAACATCGCTGCGCCCATTTTCCTCGAGCAGTTGGCAGACGATTATGACAAGGCCAAACCAAGCGAGTTCAAAGTTGGTGATGTCTTGCGGGTGTGTGTGATCGATGTCGATCTTCCCAACAAGAAGTTAGGGTTGTCTATCAGGCCTTCCAGGGTATTGAGCTCTTCACTGCCAGTTAAGGATCCTGAAATCAAGGACAGAGCTCAGCTCAAGGTACATCAGGTGGTTCGTGGATTCATCAAGCACGTTGCCAACAACGGTGTGTACATCCGCCTTGGACCTCATGTCGAAGCCTATGTTCGGGTCAGCCATCTTTCGGATGAATACATCAAAGACTGGAAGACTGCATTCCACATAGATCAACTCGTGACAGGCAAAGTCATCTCGAACAAGCCAGATCAGCGCAACCCACAATTGAGCTTGAAGGCCTCGCATGTTCAAGGGACCTACACTGAGCCGGTTGAGTTCAGTGATTTGAAGGTTGGACAGATCGTCGCCGCAAAGGTTCGACATGTAGCAGACTTTGGTGTGTTCCTTGTTATCGACGGCTCAAGCAACGTCAGTGGACTTTGCCACATCTCTCAACTGGCGGACACTGCCGTCGACAAGGACAAGGTCAAGGAGATGTACAAGGAAGACGATGTCGTCAAAGCAAAGATCATAAAGATCGACTCAAAGTCCAGGAAGATCAGCTTCTCCTTGAAATACTCTCAAGTAAAGGGTGACGATGAGGATGAAGATATGGAAGACGCTTCCGAAGCCGAGCAACTAAACGGAAGTGACTCGGATGGCGGCATCGAGCTCGACGGCATCGATCTCAACGACGACAGTGATGACGACGTGGATATGAGGAGCGTCAAGAGTGCTGACAGTGACGAGGACGTTGAGCTTGCCGACGTAAACGCTTCTGACGATGATTCTGACGATGACGCGCCAAAAGCGGTAACCCAAGGACTCAGCACTTCTGGTTTCGACTGGACTGGTGCGACTCTCGACTTTGACGAGCAGAAGGGTGCAGCTGAGCCTGATTCTGACGATGATGCCCCAAAGAAAAAGAAAAAGAGCAAGAAGGCTACCATCAAAGAGGATCGTACTGGTGATCTCGATGCTTACGGCCCGCAATCTGTCGCTGACTACGAGCGCTTGCTTTTGGGACAGCCAAACAGCGCTGAGATGTGGGTTCGGTATATGGTTTTCCAACGTGAACTCAACGAGATCGAAAAGGCGCGTCAGATCGCTCGTCGCGCATTGGCAACCATCAACCCTAGGGAGGAGAAAGAGAAGCTTGATGTGTGGACCGCCTTGCTACATTTGGAGAACGACTTCGCTAGTGACGATGCTCTGGAAACAGTCTTCAAGGAGGCGTGCCAGAACAACGACGCCCGTGAGATGCACGAGCGCATGATCAAGATCTACATCTCCTCAGGCAAGATCGACGTATGTATCACTCCATGTTCGTAACCCCACAACTTTTACTAACATCAGAACAGAAAGCGGACAACCTCTACCAGTCAATGATGAAGAACAAGTCCTTTACCCCCGACCCTCAATTCTGGCTTTCTTACGCGTCATTCCTGATGGACGTCATCCAACCACCCTCTCCCACACGGGCTCGCGCCCTTCTCCAACGCGCGACCCAATCCGTTGCCTCAACCCAACACCGTTACCTAACCCAGAAGTTTGCGGCGCTTGAGTTCAAGAGCCCCAATGGTGACGCAGAGCGCGGCCGCACCATCTTCGAAGGCCTCGTCGACACCTTTTCCAAGAAGGGCGATGTTTGGGATATGTACCTCATGTTGGAGCAGAGCCATGGCAGTGCAGAGAACGTCCGTGACCTGTTTGAGCGTATGACCAAGGTTGGTAAAGCATCGAGGATACGGAGCGTGTTTAAGAAGTGGGCGGAGTGGGAGAGCAGTGTTGGTAACAAGAAGGGTGTAGAGAAGGTCAAAGCACTTGAGGAGGGGTGGAGGGAGAAGAAGGCGGAGAAGGGCGAGGACGCGTAGATAAGGGAGGCAGCATGCATTGCATCGAAGGTGTTTGGCGTAGTTTGAGTAAAAGTCTGTAGTGTTATGTTGGACTATTCATTTATTCACATTACCCCTGTTATCATACCGAGATGCCTTTCGTGATTTTAATTAATTTTCATATGAGGTGCTTGATGGCTATTTCACATGACTAACTCAAGGTTTCGGGACAAACCTTAGTGCATAACATGTATCTGTGGGAGGTCAATTGGATCAATTATTAAGTGCATCGTGGTTCGTTTGATACATTTTGATAGCTATAAAGATTTCAAGATGATACACTTGCTATTTCGCCTTTGCAAATACCGCATAGAGCTCGAATACAGTGTAAGGACCATTGTCTTTAGGGTCGCCGACATACAGCTGGACCTTTGACTTGGTCTCGTAATCAAGGGCATATGTAGCCATCCAGAATTTATTGTCACGCCACTTGCCCTTTTCCACAGAGTAGCTGAATGAGTCGCCTGTCCTTGAAACTTCGACCTTCTCGGCAATGCGGCGTGCAGCAAAATCATCGTCTGACTCACCAGCCTTCTTACTGTCGTTCGTCGCTTGGGTCACAAACAGAAGGTCTACCGTCCTGTCATTGGCCGGGACCAGGGCTCTTGTGATAGCGACAGAGCCAGTTGGTGAACCATCTTTATCGACGACAAGGTTGCCATTGTCGACTTGAAACAGGGTTGCTTCCTGCTGCGTTCCCACCAATCTCAAAGGACTATCATCTTGGTCATTGTTCACCTTGATCCACTTGCTCTTAAGGGACTCATCCGTTGACGAGACTTGAAGATAGAAATGCTCATCAATAGCGATCTCTTTGGCGATAAACGATAGGTTGATGAGCAGATCGCCTCTCTTGTTGAACTTCGCGTCTTTCATGAAGAAGTCTCCCGCGCCTGGGAAAACGAATTTGGACTGCCCTGCAAGTGATGTTTTCAAGTCGCTTGCGATGTTCGTGGTGTCAATACCCTGTGTCATGGTGTTTTTGGCGGCATTTTCAAACGAAGCCTTGCCCGAACCACCAAAAAGCCAGTCCCATGCTAGTGAAGTCGAATCGTAGATGTAAGATAGTTCGGGAGTGGTAGTGGTTACTGCTACGTCGAGTTCACCATCTTTGATGGTGGAAAGGTCCACCGTCATCTTCCAGGCAATCTTTGTTTTGCCTCCTGACAAACTGTCGGTGCCACCACCATGACCACCATTCCAATGATCGCGGTTTTGAGCTATGGAGACCGAGATGTTGACTGTGGACTTTGCTTCATCCCACTGCATGGCGTTTGCTATCGTCGTATCCCAGTTGTCCCTCCACTGGCCACCGAACAAAGAGTTCTCACTGTTCAGATTCTTGGTTGTCCAGTTGAAAGTCGCACCAGAATCTCCTGAAACCCACGGCGCTGAAGTGGGCTTGGAATCCTTATCTAGAATCCAATCATTTCCAGTCATCTTAAGGTCCTTCCATTGCCTGACCCAGTACCACGAGTCATTTGCTACAGTGATGCACTGCATGTTCAAGTATTTCAACTTTTCCAGGAGGTAGTCTTCCCAAAAGATCTTCTTCGACATCGTTAGACTAGCATTCACGCCACCAACTATCCAATTGCCCGCCTTAGAGGGGTAGTAAGGCAAATCCGGGAAATCTGAAATCCCAGTCATCTCTTCGAAGATCAGAGCATCGAGACCACCGCGTTGGGGGAAAAACTTCTTGAACTGATCCGTTTGGGGAACGTAATCCTGAGTGCTGCATTTCACCTTTGTGGCAGGAAATGATGGTGCAGCCAGCTTTTCAAGGGCAGACTTGTCGTCCACGTTGATAGCATATCCCAAGACAGAATATGGACCAGTTGCCAAATGACCTATGTATGTCTTCATGTACTCTTCAAACATATTCTGCGACTTGACTTTGAGTGAGCTGTTCTCTGTCATGCCAGGGCATTTGCTTGCGCTCCAGATAAGTTCAGCGGTAGCAGCCGCGCTAAAGCTCAAAAGAATTTGGGACGCCGAATAAGATCCGGGGTGCAAGATGGTGATCTTTTCAGCAATTTCTTCTGGGACCGCGGCAAGTTTCGCGAGACTGAACGACGTCTTAAATGCGATAGACCAACCAGTCACGTCCTGTTTCTTCTTCTCAGCTCGGGGGCCAGTCCCAGTCCAGTATTCAAAGAAACCGTTTTTGAGATTGAGGTAAAAGTATACAGATTCAGGTGCCTCCGGCACAGACATCTGGATGCGAGGAACTCCTAGAGTCGCGATCATCTCTCCGTTATCTGGTATGGCATGGTGAAAATCGCGCAGCCGCTTGTCCTTCTTCCGTTTGAGAGAGATGTCGAAGCGTGTTGCGAGGACAGAGTTAAGGCTGTCTTCTGATATCGCGATGACCTGATGAACGGTTTGTATATTGGTGTCCGAGTACCTCTTTGGTGCAGCAGTTGCCGCCTCAACATCGAAAATAGTTTGAGCGTCTGTCATTTTGGCGTATGTTCTGTCAAACAGATGGGTTGAAGAGTTCAAGTCAGCGACAAGAGATTGACTTGCTTGTGTGCTTCAATGCTACGCAAATAGCGCAGAATTTATGCTTTCGTCGTATAGCTGAGGAAGATTCATCGCTCAACCGCCACAGCTGCCGCTGGGATAGAGGGAAGCTGTCGCTAGCCGACGCTTCATCACAGCCATTCACATGCCGATGCTTTTCAGCTCAGGTCGTGTAAGCTAGTGACGCCGAGAGGATTGGTACGCTGCAGAAGAGCAGCCATCAAGCGGTCTCCCTGCTAGATTTGGTTGTTCGCGAGAGATAAGAGTACGTGGGGTCGCCGAGAACAAGAGAACTGCAGGCGAGGCGCTCAACACGTCACAAGTTGAAGCTGAGAAAGGCGCGGTTCCGAGAGGCCTAGATGAGGCCATTGTCTGCACAATGATAATTCTTGAGCTGAAAGTGCCCAGGTATGCAATTGACGATGCAGCCCGGCATTCCTTAGCGCACGGAAGGGCCGAGCCTGCGCGGGTAATCTTGACAGGGCAGCTAGCCTAGTCATAGTGCATGATCTAGACGTGCGTCGATCTACATTGTCACCTAGATGCTCCAAGATTACAGAAGTGCGTGATATATGCACTAGTGTGGCAGAAGTGCGTGATATGTGCACTAGTGTGGCAGAAGTGCTATTGAGAGCAATGCATGGCTGGCTGGCAACGTCTGCGAGCATAGATGGAAGAATAGTCTAAGACCGGATCGGGAATCTGTCTTCTGGTAGTTATTGGCTCCTATAGCCGGCTCAGTCTCGCTTAGACTGCAGGTCTCAGCTGTGGCTGTTGCTTATGGCGCTATAGTGGTCGCACTAGTTCTCGGTTAGCATACTGCTGAAGATTCGTATTGAGTTGCTCTTTACTTATATACGACTATGTCGAATACTGTCTTCATTTCCAACAAACTCCATGGCTTCCATCACTTTCGACTCAGAATTACTTAGGCAGCCGTTGCCGCAGAAGATATTGGCCGCTGCAATTGATTTCAGGGCGTTGTATGACGCCAACTCGAACCCGGTTCTTCTCAGTGTGAGCAGGGAGGGGGCCCTCCTTCTTCTTTACTCCGATAATAATGGAGCCAATCAAGTTGTCAATCTCTCGTCTCAGCTCGGCATCTCTGCCTCGTCTAAGGTTCAGGCGCTTGCGGTCGCGCAAGCAACGAATCTAGAGACCTTTGTTGCCTTTGCTACAACAACAGAAGGTAGATCATCGAATTTATGGGTGCTTTCGTCATTCTCACCTTCGGGACCCGACTGGCATAAGAATCTGGGCCTTGGTCTGGTGTATAGAGGAGCACAAGAGTCCACTTATCACATCTCGAAGCTTCTTCTAGTAAGACCTAAATTCTTCCCAATACATCTACTATGCACTAACAAATTCTCACTAGGGCAGCACAGTGGACGAATCAGGATACCCATTACTTGTAGCCGTTGTCAATGAGCCAGGGCGAACCGCTAAGGATGTACGTCGTGTTGATGTGGATACGAAGGGCAAGACCTGGCAATGGGCGTCTGACCTTGGATTTCCCTTCAATATCGATGACATGATCGATTACTGTGTAGGCACCTTACCGGGGGGCGCAGGTCGTAAAGCGCATGGGATTTTTGGCATAGACAAGACTCAACAGAAACCCACACTGACCTTCGCTGGCATTGTAGGAAAGGCTCCCGGACTCCGAACACCTCTTAACGTTAGATTGGCCACAGTTGAAAATCCTCAATGTGTACGAACAACCTTGGATGAAGACGGTTTCACTAATGTACTCGTCGCAGGAGACGGTGTACTACATATCGCATCACAGAACTGCACAGAATCAGTTCCTAGTGGCACTATTCTTCCTGCCACTCTGGCACATGAAACTCTGAATGGCCTCCGCAGACTCGAGGTCACGCAAAACGGTCAGAGTGTTGCAGTCTGGGGAGTCAATGGCGAAAACAACCTCGTCGGCCAGTCTGCAACACTTGAATTGAACCAGGACGAGGGATTTGATGAACTCAAGGCAGCAGGCGAGCCTATTCCTTTGCTTCCAGTTGGTGATCAGGTTCAGTCTTTTGATGCAGTGTTAAACCCGAGAACACGCCTCCAGCAGGTGTTTTGTCTCAAAGGAGATGGGACTGTGTCTTCGTTGCAACAAGCTGGAGATTCGAAGCTTTGGTCGGAGCAGCAACTGTGTGTTCCCGATCCTACAGACCTTCAAGATGTCAATACGTACTCCTGTCACATCAACGTAAAAGGAAGCAGCGGCGAGCCACTGCCAGCTACTCATATTCAGCTCAAATCATCCAGCCAAGTCACCTGCATCATCAATAGCATGTGGGTGACCCTCGGGTCACAGCCTGTCAAATTCAAGACGGATACCAAGGGCGCCATTTCAATCACAATGCCAGCACCGGATCTGGCTGCGCCAGACATCGTGATTATCCTATCGGATCAGAGTCACATAAACTTCAATCCGGCTCACAAAGCTGTTTCAAAACTATCCAATGCTGCGAAAGCAGGATCGCTTAGTGACCTGAAGCGGCAGGATGGATCCCTAATGTTCCCAGGAATCGACAACAAATCAACTCAACTCATTTCACAGATCAGCGACAAATATCTTGGCCAGAATGAGTCTGCTTCGATGCCACAGGCTCCAGAAACCATGTTGATGACTACTTCAAATTTCGCTGTCGCCACGGACGATCACGGTATACTTTGGCAGTTTTGGCATGGTATCGTCTCTGGAGTTGAGAAGATCCTAGACTTCGGGTACCAAGCCGGAAGCTTTATCATCAATACCGCCAAAAAGGTCTGGAAATTTGTGATTGAGACTGCAGAGCAGGCACTGAAAGCCCTATCAGGACTTTTCAAGTTCCTTGGAGATGCGGTTGAGGAAGCATTGACTTGGCTAGCTGAAAAGCTAGACTGGACCAGTATCCTTGATACAGCGGCAGTTTTCAACGAGATGTTCAATGCAGGTATTGAGATGTTGGAGGATGTGATCGAGAAGGGCGCCGATGCGGTGGATCACATCTTTGCCGACATGGAGGCGCAGGTGGCACAATGGCATGTTCCTCCCGAGATCCCGCAACAATTTGCTAAATTGAAGCCGGACGTTGACAAGAAAAAGAATGAAAAGAGTAACAATTTTGCGGACAATCCGGGCTTCAACTGGCTGAACAACAACTTGGAGAACGATGATACACAGAAGGCGCTTTCTACCACGGCGGGAAATTCAAAGGCTACAAGTCTTAGTGATGTGCTCAAGACATTGTTCGACGATTTTCTTAAACCACTGTGGGATAACTTCAAAGACACCTTAGTACACATCTGGGACGACATCAAAAAGCTGTTCGACTCCAATTCAACCATGACATGGCAGGACATCCTGAAGAACATCGGAGCAGACATCGCACTAGGCATTGTCAGAGGTATTCGTAAAGCAGTCCATGGGCTCTTCGCGGTCTCTCACTCAATCGTCGAATGGATTCATGACATGCTCAACAAGGAGATCGACATTTGGGTAGTGACAAAACTTTACGCCAAGATTACACGTGGTCAAAAACTCACCATTTTGAATCTTTGTTCGCTAATATTGGCAATTCCAACAACGTGGGTATTCCGGCTGCTGTATGGCAAGAAGCCCAGAGATATTCCACAGCTGGCCAGTTTTCTGGACGAGCTTCACGCAAGAGACTCCAAGATTGTCTCTTTTAGCAGCAAGTCGGCAGCGCCAACATTCGATAGGATCAGCTCGCAATCTCTTCCTGATGATAACTTCGCTGCCATGTCGGCAGCAGAGAATGCATTTCCATCAGAGAAAACAATGCTCTTGGCTACGAATGCAGCCTCTCAGAATCGTCAGTCGGCTAATCGGATTACAAATTTTGCCACAAAGGCAACTACGGAACAGTCCTTGCAAGCCGTAACCATGAGCTCCGGAATGAAGAGACTCCGTTATGTTTGGCGCATGGGTATGCTCATCAAATCTGCAGGCGTCATCGTCTACACATTATATGACACAATCACTACAGGACTAGCATGGCCCACAGTCGGATTCGAAAACGATGGTGCCATCGCCAATGAGTTCACGAAGGGGAAGATGATGTATGTTGCAATCGTTATCGGTGTAGGCTCTTTCCCTTTCGAGAAACTCGACCGACATCCCCTTGGATATTCGATTCGGGTATTCTCGTGGGCTTGTAAGGGTTTTATGAACGTCGTCAAAACAGGCGTGGCGGGGCCTGTCAAGCCAGCCATGGCCGGTCTCGCAGGCGTGTGGGACCTGGTTTGCTACGTTATAGCGCTTATAGCCGAGGGCATTGCTGGTAAAACCGATGGTGCGCTAGAGTGGACTCAGCGTATGCTGGCTGATTGTTGGGCTATCGGAAGTGCCTACAATGCAATGACAAAAGCGGTTGAGCCTATCGGATTAACTCTTACCATCGGAGCAGGCCTCGCGATGAACGTGGAAGGGATGATTCTTGCACGGAGGCAGCTCGATTACTTCACTGAGAATGCGACCAAGGAAGATTACTACCCTCCATCCTGGTCTACTTCACTGAGCGGGTCAATGGGCTGAAACATCAGGCGCCGAAGATAATCGCAAAATGTAATTTCTTTGAACATAGAACACTAAACGTATCGCTTTATGCATCTTAGCATTTCTCCCACTAGCACGTAGCTCCTCGCAATCATTAGAAGCGCGTACGTTCGATCCCAACTTCACGGTTACTTCAGTAATTGTTAACCTCTAGTTTTGATTAATTAATTGATAATACTCTCTGCCCAGCACTTAAACAAAGTAAAAAGGTCGCAGTAACTTACTGCTCACAATGTACGTCAAAGATCAGCTGGTGGATATTGAGCTGGTGTGAAAGCCACTGGGCCTTACTGTTACTCCATCGATATCCTATCGCCTATACTCGGGATTTGATCGCTATCCTCCGCGTCCAAGAAGGTATCTTCTGAAGTTACTGTATACCTTCAGGATGCAGTAAATCCTTGCACAGGGGACCACCTGACATTCACCATGCCGAAGGACATCACCTGGCCTGCTTTGGGATTCATAAAGTCGATGACGCTACCTGCATCAACCAGCGCGGCATTATTAGAGGATTGAAGAATTCTTACTACAATAGACCAAACGTCACGCTGGGAGCAATTGCCATCTTGGGAACATTAGCACCTTCGTAGGTGGTAATGCAGCGAAGGACCCATACAAAGAGTGCTTGGGTCAGATTCTCAGCACTCTCCCTGAAGGTCCATGCAATCACAAAGAAGAGTTGGTTACCCTGAACGAGCGCTGGCTGAAAGTCATGTGGGGATAAATGGCACACGGAACCGCGCCAAGATTCCACGACTGCCCCGGTTGACCGGCGGCTTTGGCAAAGGAAAAACCACGCTCACAAATTTCCTCATCGACTACTGTGAAACGATGAGAGGCGATGAGCTAGCTAACCAGGCTCACCAATCTCATCTTCTTGTGCGGTGCCCAAAAAAGGTGGAATTCTAGGTCTTTGATCCCTACGCTTCTTTTTAAGAAAAAATAAATAAACTAGATGTTCGTCAAGAACAAAGAGAGTTTCTGTCATACTAAAGAACTGCCTTTCAACTAGTTATACACTAAAAACCTTAGTCTGTACGGTAGAATCCTAAAGTGTAAATATTGCAGACTTTACCCAAGGTTTACCATTCATCACATCACAGCAACGCAACATGAAAAACACGTTCACTCCCAGTTCCGTTTCCTCTTCTAAGCAGACCACATACGATTAATCTTCAAAATGCAATTCGCAAACGCTCTCGCCCTCCTTGTCTCTGTCATCGGCATCAACGCCGTCCCAGCAGCAAATGTGATCAAACGCCTCGACACCATCCCTCTCAGCTTCTATTCCGGCGCTGGATGCAGCACTGACGTTTCTGTAACAACCGTCTACATCCCCGCTGACGGGAGCTGCTTCCCAACTTCGCCCATCTTCAGCGGAAACACGGATTCTGCCTTGATTGATCAAACGAATCTGGCGACGCTGCCGGCTGGATGCACTAGTACGTAACTATCAAGTAGACGTCAGAGTGCAATTAAATTAGTGCTGACGAGATGGAATAGTTATTGCGTACTCTGATAACACGTGCTCAAGCGTGGATAAGATTGTCTACCATGTCACAGGCCGCTGCGGTACTTTTGGGCCTAACAAGCCCATCTTCTCTGCTAGGACTGTGGGTAATTGCTAGTAGATATGTACTTGCTTCCACATGTGTGATTTGATGCTCAGTGGTCCACGATATTGGTTTCCTGAGTCAACAACGTCGGGTCCAACATTCCAGCAACGCTGGCTCAGAAACAGTGGTGTCCTGTGATACAGCATAGTGGCAACGAACTTCTCTCGTTGGTCTTCAGCTGTAATGATGAATTTTGATAAAGACTCCCCTTTTTATCAACACATTTACCATTATCAAAGACCCATAAGCCTCATTAGTAGTGGAAATGCAGACTCCTTTTCTCAGTCGCCAAAGCACTACAGAAAGCCTAAACAATGGAGACTGGAAGTGCTATTCTGATCTAATGTGGTAGTAGTAGCAATAATATTGTCCCTTCTATCTACGTGTCTATCTAAAATAGTGCTGCGTGTATAACGCTTTCTTCAAAATGCAATTACAAAACGCTCCAATACATCAGTTCGTTTAAATATCCACATTACTCTTGTGAGCCCTCCATAATCACATCCCCATCCTGCGTTCCAGCCAAACTTGCCGTCCCGTCCCGGGTTCCCATGTAACTCGCCGAACCCTCTTCATTCCACCCATCGCACCTCCAACCCATACCCGCCCACTCCCTCCCCGCCGTCCTCATGACAGCATCAAAATCCACATCAGCATCGAACCATTTCTCCTTCCTCTTCGTCTCCCTAATACCTCCCTCAAGTGCCACACGACTCGCTCTTGTAGTCCTGCCTCTCTTGCCTCCTATCCCACCAGCAGTGTTCAGCACACTCGACATCCTCACACGCTGTTCCTCAAGGATCAGCTCGTGCGCAACGATACTGCGGACGTAGGGTGCCAGATCGAGTGTGATGATGCTGAATGTGCGGTCAAAGGATGATGGTATGAAAATGAAAGAAGAGCGTTCGGGGAGGAGTTGATCGGGTGGGTCGGCGAGGGGATCAAGGGCCAAGGCGAAGTCGGGGCGTGTGAGGGTGGTTTTTGTATTGAGGATTTTACGGTGGTGGAGGATGGCGCGGGCGTAGTCGGATTCTGTGCGTAAAATGGGGGTTGATGACAGGCTGTGACTGTGGGATAGATCTGGGTATGTACGCTGGATGGCAAGGTGGATTTGGGTAGAGAACGCGGTGTCGAGGTTCAGGAAGTCAGAGCTATGGTCGACTTGGAGGAGAGGTGCGGCAAGCGTGTAGCTAAGGCGTGATTTTTCAGTAATCGCGGGCTGGGTTGAATCGGTGGGTTGATTAGAGCTAGGGTCGTAAGTGGGTAGACCGACCCGACAGAACATGTCTGCAGCACTCAATGAATCGGCGTAGTTGTCAAGACTTATGAGATCTCCCAACTGATCGAACCACTCAGTACTTGGTTCCCTAGATGACCGTGTACCACTTGCTTCAGGGATTCCCCAAGCTGACGGGCTGATACCCCAGTCCGCCCAGACTTCTTGTAAAAGTTCTTCTTCTTTGTCAAACACAGGGTTGCCTTGGGTTTCGAGGACGTTGTGTGATAGCCAACCCATGCCGGACTTGTATGTACCTTCACTTGCAACTCTCAATGTTTGACCATGCTCATTTGTATCTTTGCCAGGTGGCCAGCGTTGGTACATCCACTCTAGGCCACCCTTCCTGTCACCCACAGACATCTGGCACCAAAAGTCAAGTTCCATGATACTAGCTCGAATATCGTAGTCCTTCGATTCATAAAGCTCTTTCACAGCCTGCCGCTCCAGGATATGGCCTTCCCTACCAGCAAGAACAAGCAAATAGTCGGTGGCCAGTTCCACAGGAGCAGGTTGAAGGCGGAGGATGGCTGCTATCGGCAGATCTTGCATGGGTATTTGCCGCTCATCATTGCACGTGATGACAATCGGACGTTTCGATAAAGAAGCGATTTTGGTAATTTGAGCCCAGAACTGCTGATCCTCCTCGAAGAGTATATCCGCCTCTTCGATGAGGATCAAGGATTGTTTTTGTGATGTATGCGACGCCTGTGCCATGGGAAGAGTAGCTTGGGCTGAGGGTGCTGGTGCTTTGTGAACCTCAGAGACTTTCGCCTTAACCTTCGGTTTGACCGCCCCTGTTCCGGGTTTTACTTGGAAGAAGGATGCCATGGTCGCTTGGCGCCCACTGTTGATGTCATCTTCTAGAACAGTGTCTACGCGGTTGTCGTTCGCATCATCCGCCGCTTGGACGTTCTCTTGCACGGATGCTGCGCTACGTTTGTGATTCACGAGATGGTTCGCAGTCATATCACCGACCTTGTCTTGGATATCTTTTCCTGAACGGCGCATGCCAGCATGAATCTCGAAAACCTCAAAGCCCAGCTCTTTCGCCACAGCGTGTACAGCCGCACTTTTACCACAGCCATGGGGGCCGCTGATGAGTACGACGTTATTATTACGTATCCACTGCGGTTGCCGGAAAGACCTCGAAGGCAAGCCTGCCCCTTCCGCAACTGGAAGCATAATCATGTCTTCCTCCTCATCCCCTTCACCGTCTGGCACAATGAAGTCGTCTAGAGCTTTCTTTCGTTTCTTCCGTGGAGGCTGCTTGCCATCTATTGTAGTAGCGACTTTCGACGCGCCGCTTACAGCCATGACTGTCAGACTTTGTAACCAGTCTTTGAGGACCACTGCTTCCGTGCCCGTCTGTAAAACATGTGACGCATACTTGGGGCAGTACTTCAAAGTCCAGGGTTGAGATTCGCATCTTCCTTCGTCAAACGGCGTGAGAGCGCTCTCAATTCCTTGGAAGAGATCTCTCACGGCGGGGTGGGACTTTTGTCGAGCATCCTGTGGTATTCCTGACGAAGATAACCGGACCAGCAGTTGCTCACGCACCCTACGCTGTATCTCTGCCCCAGTAGTAAGCAGCCTCTTGGGCAGACGAACATCTTCTGGGGGCTCAAATTCAGAAATTGACCGAGCCTTGCTCCCATTGTGGCTTTTGAGGTTCTGCGCTAATCTCTCAACCACATTTTCATGTTCTGGGAGTGTCACCACAGCGTTCTTCAGTTTTCGCGGCCTTAAAGGCAGCTGCATACTTGTCGCGTTTTGCAGACATGGTGGTGTAGAATCGAGATTGCGGACGTGTGCGTTTTCACCAGTAGGCCAGGAAGCTTCGTTCAAACCGGATTGTTTTCCCACCCTATTTGACTGTAGCCCTCTGTTGAAAGCCTGCGGACCTTCAGGTGATTGGTCTCGTCTGAATTCAGCACGCAGTTTTCCTGGAGTACAAGCGCTCTTTCTTGGGGTTGCCGGTGGTAGCTCGGTGACGACCTTAGCAGGAGGAGCCTCCTTGGAGGCTTTACCAAGAAAGAATGGATGCGTTGGCCCAGCAGGTTTCGATGGTGCCTTCTTCTGAGTCGCTGGACGTGCCACTAATTTCTTCTTTGCGTTCAGGATATCTTCAATCTTCTGGCCCAAAGCAGATCGACTGGCTGCATCTGTGCCGTACCGTATGACCGTAACCGTAGGGATTATCTTGGCTTCCTTGCGCGGCCGACCACGTTTTTTCTTTGGTGACGCTTCGAATGTCGGTTTCGGCGGACTAGAGACTAGTCTGCCGCTCTTAGTAATTCTTATCTGTTTCTTCGGTGTCGTCTTCATGTGTTCGCTTGCAACGGAATCATTCGAGTTAGCGGCAATGTCCAGGTCCGCTACAGGCAGCGTGTTGGGCTCCACAGCTTGGTCCGGTTGATCCACCTGTTTCGGCAATGTGTTCAGTGGTGCATCAATTGCCGATTGTGGCGTTCCTTGCACCCCATTTGACCTCATGACTTCCTCTCCCGCTTGCAGTTGCTGGTGCCAGTTGAGAGCACCTGGCTCGGGTTGCGCCGAATTCAGTACATTGAAAACGGGCTCCGGCGAGGCTGTTTTCTGTCTCTTCCTCCGGTCGAGATTTGGATCTACTTCCAACGAAGCCTCTACAGGTGTGTTTGTATCGTGCACATTGGTTTCGTTTGTACTTTGTATCGCTGGCAGAAGAGTGAATCTGTCTAGAGACGCTTGGTTCTTGGAGTGAGAAGCTGCATGTCTGCCCTTGACTGCATCGGTTTTTCGTGTCCTCTTCTGCTGTCCGTTTGCTGATTTGGGGTCTGTCTCAGAATGTGCTGCGTCATGATGCGTGTCGTCGATGGGGATTCCGTTCGCGGTTGGTAATGGCTCTGGTTCGTGGCCGTCTGCGAGCTGTGTAAGCTGAGGGACATTGGAGATTGCTGTGCTGGCATACTCGAAGGCTTGGTGAAGAATGGATGTACGTTCTTGCCCTCTAGATTCATTGCGGTCTGTACCGCTGCGAGGGCCATGTACAGATTTAGAAATTATATAGCAGTTGCAGACATTGAACTGGTGCAGACAAGTTATGAATACAGTATTGTAGGCGAATATAGTGGTCGAGGTTGCAGGTGAAGGCGCGTGGTTGCCGTCGCCATCAACGATGATCTAAAGCCACTTCCGCCGGACGCGACGTGACGCGCTAGGGAACGACGCCACTAAAGCCACACTTTAGCCTCCGCCAAGATTTCGCACCGCCTGTCTTTCTGCCGGAGCTCCAACTTTTTTTCCAAAGATACTCGACCGCGCAAACCAAAGCACGCGCCTCACCCTACGGTTCACGCAGACCTCATCTTATTCGACGACTGGGTCTGGCAAACAACATGTCGTTCGACCAACCGATTGGCGCTCCTTTTACATTGGCGTCGCTGTCCAAACCCATCGGCTCTACCAATGGACATGTTCACGCTGCCGGAGTATGCAGCCTTAGCGGCATAAAGAAGAGAAAGCGCACTGAGATTGCCGTCGGTGTTGATGGAGAGGGCGTGTCTATATACAGCGTAGGTATTGCCCGATTGCGAAAAGCGATATGCGCTCAACTCTCATCTAGCTCCAAAACCCTCAACTTGTAACTTCGTATGCGCTGCCGCCAAGCACAACCTTCACATCCGCCCCGTACTCCATCTATCGCAAGGGCGCGTCCAAGGCTTCCACCCAGCGCTTCACTTATGCTTCCCTCGCCGCTTCGTCCCCGGCCGAAAAGCCGTCTTTGGTCTGCTTTCACGATAAGTCGTCGGGCGACCACACCGAGACCAACAAAACTTCGTACACACCATCTGACGGTGCGCGCATCTCTACGCTGGACCTACTTCCCGTCGCGCCGGGTGGCTCAGCCCAAGATGCGATACACGACGTACTGACGACTTTCGATAACGGAGATGTCATGTCTCTGTCGGCGGATCTCCAGGTTGTTAGATGGACCGCAAACTTGAAAACACTCCTACCATCCAGCGATACCAACATGGAAATTGAGCACATCACACTGGCCAGTGCCAGGTCTGTCATACGAGGGCTCCTGCGGAACAGACAAGACATTGCTACGATCCTGGACCCTACACCAGACGAGGCTTCCGACCTTCTAGACCTAGTCCAGGTCCTCTGTGTTATCGGCCGCAAACCGGAAGGAACAAGGGCACTGACGCTCGTCCAAGTGCAGCCAAGATCCGCTGACCTTGCCACAAGCCAGCTCACCCCGTTGAAACATTTACTTTCGTTGGACCTGCCGCAACCAAAGACCCCGAACGCTCAAGCCTCCACGTCTCAGATCACTCTGTATCCTTCCAGTGGTGCCATTCATATACTCGCAGGTGGAATCTTGCTATCATACGGCTTGTCCGGAACCGTGCCGAAACTCTACTCACAGTTTGTTCTTCCCGGATCGACTGTCGACTCCTTTCTCCGAACCTCGCAGGATGTCATCTTCACCACGTCGCAAAACACATGCCGAGTTTTCGATGTCAAGTACAATTCTCTGCAAGCTGTCCACTCCATGAGCCCCAGCCCGTCCACCTTGGACACTACTAGCCCGTCGAAGAAGAGGAAGCATACACAACCGGAAGGTGATTCGCAAACATCGTCTCCTTGCAGCCTGGTCGCTTACTATGCCGATATTGGACTGATTGTAGCCGCACGAGAGGACGAGGTATTTGGCATGCAATTCGGAGGAGCCGCATCGCGCAAGAGGACCAAGACCGAGGGCACTCTCCTTATCGATGCCATCGGAAGAGGAATCGCACCCGAGTCAACACTCAGCGCAGCCGATAACCAGAAGTGGCAGGAGCGCAAATGGAAGCTAAACAAGTATGCTGCGAAGGGTAAGATCGCAAAGTTCGAGCAACACTTTGCATCAGACCTGGGTATCGAGCTTGAATCTGCCGATGTAGCGCAGAAACACGAGAATGAGGTAAACGGCGGACCTTTAACGAACGGAGGGGGGCCAAGTCTTCCTGACGAGGATGCCATGGTGGTTGACAAGCTTGATGATGAGCCCTCAAAGGACGTGTTACCTCAATGGAAACTGCCTAAGACCATCCCTGGTAACCAACGACAGCAATACCGACAGTATGCACTCTACGCATTGAGCAAGATTTTCTATTGGGTAGATGCTACGGAAGAGGAACCACAGGGACAGTTGAGGGTCGGCTTCTTTGCACCGAACGTTTTCCAATGGCTTCTACAGACCGGGCATCTCACAAAAGAGTCTATCCGTCGGGCCATTTTCGAGGGCGCAAACGAGCAGATGCAGCTCACATCGGCCATCATGGATGGAGATATTGTCAAGGCTTTGGTCGAATACGATCCCGATCTGCATATCCTTTCGGCGGTCCTCAATCACACTCAGTTCCTGCCAGTGGGCGAGGTTGTTCAGGCTATCAAGCTTCTTATCCAGAGTATAGACGATGAACCAAAGGATCATGAAGCGGCAAAGCTTTTGACAAACGGCGCTAACCCATCAGAGGATGAGATGGACCTTGACTTTGCTTCTGAGCTTGAAGCAGCCTCGCACGAAATTGACCATGCGTTATCCATGCTTGACCACGGCCTGTTGACACGCAGCTATACACTGCGACCTGCTCTGATCCGACTCCATACTTTCTCGGCCCCGATAGTCAGTGCGACCCTCCGCTCAACTTTGCCACGCCGAGATCTCGAATCGCTCATCCGTCTTCTACATCTGGAGCTGAAGAATGGCGGCTGGTCTTCTCCACTCGGCTTCGTAGAGACAGAGTCTCCCGCTGTCGAGAGCTCAAGTGAGGACCCAGACGACCATGCAGTCGCTATTATTGCATCCCTTCTCTCTACCACCCTCGACGCTATCGGCGCAGGAGCCTGGTTGGCTTCTGTCGGCACCATCTCTGCCTCTGAGACTGGTGAAGACATGCTCAAGTCATTGAACAGGGATGCGTCCGTGGCACTCAGTGGATTCTTCGAAGCTCATTTCATACGCGGTCTGCTTTCGGAGTTCCTCCGCTATGCTTCCACTGTGCCTACGTCCAAGAAGCCTTCTAACAAGGCTTTGGGAGTACAAGGCAAGCCATTTGGCGTTACTGGTAAGCTTAATGGCGAGGAGGATCTGCCCATGTTGCCCCTTGGTTCCAAGGCAGAACAAGGTGTAGAGAAGGTGAAGAGCGGCAAAGGAGGAAAGAAGGAGCAGCGAAGTAAGAGAGAGATGGGTATGCTGATCAGTAAACGCGTGCCCAAGTATAGCTTCGAGCGCATTGTTGTATAGGAGATTGCTTTTAACGCTTATACATAGCATACACACCTTGAAATTTAGCAGGCATCTTCTCTTTTCGTCCGATGCTCCAATATAAACAGACCGGATTAGTCTGGTCAATTCCTAGTGTGCCCATGTCGCACGCGCCGCCATTGTTGTGTGAGCGGAAGGACCACCAAACCGAAGGCCCGACTCGCTGGGATATGATGTGCACTAGATCTCAGATCTTACCAGATCTACCTTAGCGCAATCCTTGACCACTCATAACACGGACCATGACGTCGACCGCGCGTGGAAAAAATGCCGAGCGCGGCGCGCGACCTAACGTGCGGAGGGTCGGATTGGATCTTCCGGGGGAGTTTGATGAGAGATCTACCCCTAGGCACATTTCAATATGTATTGAAAGCCGCCTAACTCAATCTTGTACTTCTTCCACACATACCAGGGAGGTCAATCGAACTTTTTGCGCCATGATGGCGTCAACCGCGACGAGCCGGAATGTTGTGGATAAGGAAGAGGTGGATTCTACAGGAACAGCAAGAGACACACCGAATAGCGAGCAAGGACGATCAGATGAGTATCATCAAGATGCGACCCTCACTCAAGACAAGAAGGATGAAGACAAGAAGGCGAAGAAACCCTCAAAACTCAAGGCCGGGTGGGACAAACTCGGTCTCGACCCGCCTACGCTCATGATGATGGGCAAAGCCGCACTGCCCCCAACAATCGCGTTGTCCATGTACCAAGCAACAGATGTTGCGCAAACCTTCACCACGTTGGGTTACCTGACAGCCATCATCAGCATCCTCGGATTCTGTATCATGCCGCGCGCAAAGTTCATCCAGACAATGACGATGAATGTATTGGCGACATGTGTTGGCTCAGCTCTGGCATTGCTCATGGTATGGACGGGAGTGAAAGCTCGACAACACACGACTCCGGCTGGAGCACCACCACAACGTTACAACTCCTCGCAGTCGGCTGTTCTTGGAGTATGGCTCTTCTTCCAGATTTATGCCATCAATGCGATGAAGGCGAAGTTTCCCCAGTTGGCTTTTCCTACGATCATATATGCCATTCAGGTCAATGTTGCAGCAACCAACGGCTTCTTGTTCCAAACTGTAGCGCAGTGCGAGTCCTTCATTCAAAGACTTCTTGAGGCATTCTTGACTGGGTTTGCGATCGCGACAGGAGTGAGCTTGTTCATTATTCCTGTTACATCGCGGAAGGTGGTAATGAAAGAGGTGGCGGGTTATATTGGCTTATTGCGCGGAACACTCGGTGCGCACAAGGGTTACATACATAGCCTGGAAACAAGCGATATGTTCGGGGAGAAGTACGCTCCTGAGGATGGAGATGGCAAGAAGAAGACAAAATCAAGGCCTGAAGTGGAAGCTATCAAGAAGACGACCGGAGCCCTGCAGGCATTGCACGGCAAGCTTACCGCGGATCTGCCATTTGCGAAACGCGAGATTGCGTATGGCAAATTGACGCCAGATGATCTCGAGGCCATGTTCAAGAACTTGCGGTCCATCATGCTTCCTATTTTGGGTCTTGGATCGGTCATGGATCTTTTCGAGCGTGCAGCTGAAATCAACCACTGGGATGGACAAGAGGACGAACACGACGAAGCGCTCCGCAGACAAACCGTCAAAGAATGGAACGACATGTTTCAATTTGTTCACGAACCTTTCAACAATATCTTCCAAGCTCTTGATGATGGACTTGCACACGTCATGTTAAAGTTACAGCTCACTAAGCCACCCAAAAAGAAGAAGGGCCAAAACCAAGATGATGCTGAAGCAAAAGGTGACGCTATCAAGCCAGGACAAGCAGGCTTCGCAGAATACATGCAAAAGCAATCAGATGCCTTCTTCAGCCGGAAAGAGCCTACTCTCCGCCACTGGGTTGAAACAAAGGGCATCAAGCTTCGCGATGACTACTTTTCATCGCCATCAGCACTTGACGAAGAAACTTTGAAGCTCATGCCCAGCATCACCACACGAAAGCGAGATCAACGACAGCTCTTTATGGTACTCTATGTCATGTTCCTTTTGGGTTCAATAAGTCGCTCAGTCATCGAGTTTATCAAATTCGCGGATCAGCACGACCAAGCAATCGCGAAAAGCAAGTTCATCTGGCCTGGTGGACGACGCTTCAAGAAGTGGGCAAAGAGCATATTCCAGAGCCAGGACTCCACTTCTGATGACGAAACAACAGTCGCTGGGTTTGACAGGAGCAACACGACTGTTTACATGGGCGAGGCGTATAAAGAGAAAAAGGACCCTGAGCATCTGCCACCTGCCAACACGTGGGAGAAGTTTGGCAACGGTATTCGTGCCATTTCACGTTTCCTTCGAAGTCCCGAATCAGCCTTTGGTTTCCGTGCCGCGTGTGCCACGATGAGTATCGCTATTGTGGCCTTCCTTCGCCCAACTCAACAATTCTTCGTCGAACAACGCTTGGTCTGGGCGCTTATCATGGTCGCCATCTCCATGACTCCAACGGCTGGTCAATCCATTTTCCAATTCATACTCAGAATCGCTGGTACCGCAGCCGCAATGATAATAGCCTGGCTTATATGGTACATTCCTGGGCAGAAGACTCCTGGTATCCTAGTATTCCTTTGGGTCTTCGTCGCAATCGGCTTCTACATCCCGCTAAAGCGAATGGATCTGGTTATTGTCGGGCTGATCAGCGTAGTCACGGCCACCATGATCGTCGGTTATGAACTGCAAGTACGCAAGATAGGAGAGCAGGCTGCAACCGCAACAACAGGCCAACCCGCATACCCAATCTACGAGCTTGGCCCTTACCGTCTCGCCACCGTTGTCGGCGGTCTAGCCGTCGCCTTCTTTTGGACCATCTTCCCTTACCCCATTACTGAGCACTCTGCGCTTCGCCAGAAACTCGGTGGCGCATTGTACCTCTCTGCGAACCTCTATTCCATCATGCACGAGCAGGTCATGGGTCGCATTCGTGGTGAACTTGGAGGTGACGAGGAAAGCGACAAGGAGAGTCCGGGTTACCAGCTCGTCAAAGCGCGAAACAAGGTGTTTGCGAAGCAGATGCTCACTTTACAAGGACTGAAAATGCATGCCGGATTCGTGAAGTGGGAGTTTCCACTTGGGGGCAAATTTCCAAAGGACGAGTACGAAAAGATTATCGGTTATGTCGAAAAGTACGTATATTATTCTAAACTACTGCCAACGATGACGAGCACGCACTAACACAAGTGAACCAGTATCGTAAACTACACGGCCCTTCTAGGCTACGCCTCCCAAGCCTTCACCCACCCCTCATTTAACCACCAGTCCGCCGATCCCACATCCCCTCAAACAGACGAAGCCCCCTTCCCAGACCATCACTCCGCGCAGTGGTTCAACGATTTCCGCCGCGTCATTCTCTCCGCAAAAGTAACTTCGCATGAAATAACATCCTTGCTCGCCATGCTTTCCTCCAGCATCACAAATGCGCAACCTCTACCTCCTTACCTCCACGCACCCCCGGGAGCCCAATTAAGTCGGAAACTCGAGATGGTGGACCCGGAGATACTGAGTTTGAGACATATTGCTGAACCGGGATATGCGGCATTTGCAGTCATGAGCATAAGTACGAGGTGTATACATATGGATATCGAGAGGTTGTTGAAGGCGGTTAAAGGGCTGGTTGGGGAGTTGGATTTTAGCTTTCATGTTGTTAGTACCAAGGGGGCTGACTCGGGGACTTCATCAGAGGAGACGCTTGTCAAGAGGATGACGACGAAGCAGGATTAGCAAATGCCTTGTACGTAGTTTAGTAATATATTGTAATATCTTTCCAAAGCTTGTGTAATACTAGAGATCACTTGGTATGCATATATGTAATAGCAGGGCATTTGAATACGCATGCAGCAAGTAAAAGACAAGAGACGAGATTGTAAAAAGTAGGGGTATCCAGTCTCATTCACACATCCATGCAGGTATATACGTCCACCCCTTGATATCAAACGCGCGTAAAGACAAAACGTAAGGAGACATGTACAAATTACAACCTTGGACTCGTATCATTCCAACCCAACCAACATGCACATCGTTCGTCTCTCCCAGTCTCGTTCCTCATCCCATCCACCCTTGCAAGAAAGAAAAAACGATAAGAAATCAACATCCTCACTTCTTCTCTCTCATCGATAAACACGACCCTACAGCTACTTACTCTGCTACAGGCATACTCTCCACTTCCTCACTCAATGCCCTCCAGTTGTCCGCTTGCAACTCCGCGTATTTGACCCTCTCCTGCGCCCACTCCTGATGCAACCTACTAACATGATATTGGCTCTTTTGGAAAAAGGCAAGTTCATCGCGGATGCATTCCGTAATGAAGACACCACGCGCATGTTGTTGAACAATAGATTCCTTGTCCTGCATTTCATGGTCAGAAAAAAACGTGGGAAGGAAAGGAATGATAATGACTGACCTTGAAAATAGCATCCTCCACCTTCTCTGCCTCACCCGGCTTAATTTGCTCGGGAGTTTTCTGGCGGATATTCTGGAGTTTAGTCTCATTGTTCGCGATACGCTTTTCCAATTGTGGGATGTTATCGCGAGCGTACTTGTCCTGGCGGTCAAACATGTCGCGTACACTGACAAGCGTATCCCTCTGTCTCTTCAAGTCTTCAAGAACACCTTCTTCCCATCCTCTGGCTTCGTCTTCTAGCAGTTGCCTGCTCGAGTCGAGATGTCGTGCTGTGGCGTTCATGCCCTCGTTTAGCAATGGGACATCGTTTGTATCGACGGCATATGTCTCTTGACTTGATTCCGTGAGGCCGCTGAGAGCAGATGAGAAACGTGCGTACTCTGCTGCCATGCCTTCGTTGCGGCGGGAGAGTCGCTCCATCATGCTGCAGAGGGTGATGTAGGTTTCTGCACTACGACGGACGCCCGAGCGGACAGTATCGAACAATTCGGGGAGCGTCTTTGGGAGCGAGTCTTCGAGATCTGGAGGTAGAGGTTTGCCAGTGAATTCTTCTTGGATGGAGAGATTGGCTTGTTTGCGCCATACTGCAAGTTCCTGTTTGGGTCAGTATGTCGAGACTGTGATCCGGCCGAGTAAGCATACCGTGGGCACTGTCAAGAACATGACTACCAATTGCTCCTGGTTGAGGACAGGGTGCCGTACGAGCGCGTTGGTAAAGCGCGCGAGGCCTTTTCTTCGCTTCTCAAGGAAAGTAGCATCTGCAGCTATTGGGTTGCCGTTGACTAAGAAATCTCAATACGTATCAAGGCCATGGCAGGATAGGTACTTACTACCGACTCTTTTGGGGGGCAATAGTGGCAATTGCCTGAAGGGATACCGCTTGTGCAGGCAGTCTAGCAACCAGACGAAATCACTGTATCGGCGGACGACCTTTGTTGTGCGCTTGGAGCTAGCGACCTCATAATTGCGGTGCTGGAACATGAACATGCCCTCCTTCTCGGAGAGTGCTGTGATAGTTATGACCTCCTCGTTCCCACTGCCACCTGGGTTCAAGCGGCCAATGGATCTGCCCAACTCTGGTGTCGCGTTTGAGCCAGCCTCTTCAGCAGTGGGTGCGCCAAATCCTCCTTGTTCCAAACTAGGGGCGGAGAAGGGTTGATTCGCGCCGCCATTGTATCCGCCCCAGCCGCCCTCGCTGCTCAAGGAACTTGGTTGGACGGGCTGCGGGATGTTCGAGGAAGCCGCAGTCGACTGAGTTGTAAATTGGCTCGTCGTTCGTGCGGTAGTGGGTACGCTTGAGCCGTTGGTATGCGGTTGTGAGCTTGTGTAGCTCGCGTGGCTATGACCTCTGTGCAGGTCGGGGCTACCCCAAGGATCGGCCTCTGGGTCGCCGAAAGATTGCTTGCGCATAGGCGCACTCGACCTGTTTGCAGGAGACGGTTGCTGCGCAGAAGGCTGGCGTTGTGGGGCAGGAGGAGTGGGCGGCTGGACCTGTTGGGGAGGCGGAGATGGCTCGCGGGCCTTGGTGGACTGTGGCAGCGTCACGGTTGGAACGGGAAGATCTGGCAGGGCGTCAATGTCGTCTCTTGGTCGCATGCGCGACAATGCTAACACTCACTCCTTTTCCTCTCGTCGACGCTGTCCAGGGTGATGTCCTCATGCTCTTGCGCCAACCCAATCAGGGCGAAGACAACATTGAACTCGTTCCTTCCCAGTTGGGAGCTGACACCAGACGGCAGCACGATCTCGAGTATCTTGGACTGCGCGTGACCTGGGATATCACTATCGGCCAGCAGCTTCTTGACACCCTCAACACTGATACCATTGCCTTCGCGGTTCCCAGCGTCGAGCAGTGCGTCGAAAGCGTCAATGTACGAATCGGGCACGTCCGAGGCAGGAAGCAGCGACTTGACGAGAGCTTCACGTGGAGCTTTCTTGGGGGTTGGGAATCCCCAGGGCGAGTCGTTGGCGTCCAGGTCGTCTGCGAACAAGCTGTTGCCCGTCTTGCCCGCCGGCTTGGGATCGTCATCGAAGAGCGACGACTGCTTCGCGCGCTGCGGCGCGTCATCGTCGTCACCGAATAAAGACATTGTCGCCTAGAGGAGATGCGCAGTCGGCTAAGTATTCACAACCTACACGTCGTCGATGGGTAGAGCTGCAGGGCCGCAGCTTAGACTGGAGACGCTACACGCGATGATAACATGGAGCTATGATGCGGCGGTGCAAGGAACCGGACTCCACTAACGCCCGACCCATGCTCCACGCACATCGTCACAGCCTTATCATGCCTTGGCACTTATCTTCATACCGATGCTTGACACTTGTAGAGACGTGATTTGACAATATTGTTATTTTGCTATAGCTAATTCAGATCATAAGTCTGTCGGTCGCACATCTGCGCCCTCCTCCCAAATCAAAGAGCCTGACCTTGTAGTCGGCGGGTATCCAGTCCTCGTAGAAACACCAAAGATTTTTTAACTTCCAATTGCGCCATCCCATGCCAATGCTGTGTGGAGTGTCCACTTTCCTCAATCATGCTACCAATGCGCCGCTCAATGTGGGGGTATATACGTGCTATCAACATTTCAAATATAAACAGAAACATGCGAGAGAAGATGCGGCGCAAACAAGCTACCTGTCGTGGTCTGTCCGGCTGTGCTGTCCGGGCCTGCTAAAGTCAATCGTTGACGTCGATTCATCCTGTGCCAGTGGTGTACTTGGTGCCGATGGGCGCACCATCTCTCCACCGAGAACACTTCCTCCAAGTGGAGCGGCAGGCGAGAATCGAATGCGAGGCGTGCGTGTTGAGTTTGGCGTAGCGGAAAGGTTGACAACCTCGCTTGAATCCGTCACTCCATGAGAAGTCGTTGGTGAGTTCACCCGATCTTGCTCGCTCGCAGCCGGCACACCCGTAGCCTGCGTGGCCTCCTCTTGTTGCTGACGAATAATGTCTGGAGACCAAGTTTGGCCACGAGGCTGAGCAGGGATGATGGTGACAGGCAGAACCGTTTCGTTCTGTGACCCCAACTTCTTCTTTGACCTTAGCTTCTCACCTTGCTGTGCAGCAAAGGTGCCGAGTCGATCGGCCAGAGCTAGCCCGTTGTAATTGCGAGGGGGTATGTTCGCCGCTACATCGTCCACTGCAAGTGGCTCGATGACCTGACCTCTCTGGAGCTCTTTCGGGGGTGTCCGTCCTTTCCGCCTGAATGGGTTTCCCAATGCTTGCCACTGGAATTTGCTCCTGCTAGTGACTGGCTCTAGTTCGCCTCCCTTCTCCGGGTCCTCGGGATCAGCTGCTTGAGGTTCTTGCGACGAGGCTTGTGCTTGTGGCTGTGCTTCATGGTTCCCAGGTCTACCGTCTGCCGGTGCAGGGCGTGGGTTCACTGGTGTGTCGCTGATTGGGTGATAGCGGACTGTGTATACAGTCGAGTCGGCGCTCGTTGTGTCTGTCCTACTCACTGGTGATGCGATGACTGGCACTGGTGGCGGGGTCTGCACTCGTACATAGGCCCGCGAGTTGCGATCTCCACGTGTCGTAGATGGGGACCGTCGCATGACTGGAGGTGGTGCTGGAATGTGGATAGTGCGCTTCTTTCGTGCTTCCGTTCGTGGCGTTTGGGTCATGTTCCGTCCAAGCTTCTGGGCAAACTCATTGAACCGACCAGCGTGTGCAGATGCGAAAACGCTGAATCCGCCTTGACCTCCCCCGCTCTTCTTCTCATCTTTTTCTGATGGCTGGCCCTTCCGTTTTGAGGGCCATTTGGAGTCCGATGGGCTGTTGTCGAGCATATCGTCTCCGTCGTAAATTTCTCTTCCTAGAATTCCGTCCTTTCTCTCTTCTCTTTCCAGCGCTTCAATACGCTCCACCCACTCCCAAACAATTACGCTAGCAGCCGCCGCTCCAACCCAGCGGAAGTAGTCTCCCCAGCCGGCAATAGTGTAGTTTGCGATGTCGGTAATGAAGAAGACAACCGGCGTAAGGATAGCGATGATGGACAGGAGGGAGATGACACTCATGTTCCACATCATGGAGTGGTAGAAAGCATATCGTCGCTTGGTGATGGCGTAGTACATAACCCAGGCGGCATAGAGCATGCTTAGTGATAACTGAAACAGGTAGCTGAGGGCAGGAATGGCGGTATCGAAATGTGCGGGGCGGCGTTGGTTTTCGTACGGACCAAAGCTGTTGAGACAGCTGAATGCGATGTCGAGAAGGATGAGGGCGAATCCGACCCATTTGATAATGACCTTCTCTTTGTGGCGTGGAAATAGGCGGATCAGAGTCTGTACCTGCGCGAGCCAGAGAAATATGTCGGACACGACACGCGAAACCTTGATTTCCATGCCGGCTACGACCTGATCCCGCAGTTCCATGGCGTCGATGAAGCCCTCCTCGTACTGGCGTTCGGCGATCTTGAAGGTGTCGGCAGTGGCGAGTGTCAGAGAAATGGCGACGGTCAGGGCTGCGGCCTTTTGCAACCATGGGCGGCTTCCGACTCCTATGATAGATCCACCTCCTGTTGCCCCGCTAATCATTCCGCGCCGTCCCATGAGCCCTGAGCGTCCCGAAGCGTTGCCGACGAAGAAGGTGCGAGGTGTGATGATGAGCATGATGACGAGCATCCAGGCGATGACGGTCGCGGCGCCTGTCGCGTAGGCCTGGGGTGTGATGGAAGCGTGGAAGGGGTCGCGCATGTCGGCTACACTGGTGATTCCGCCTGTGCCATCGTCCTGGGAGGTGGCTGCGTTGGTGCATAGCGGGCGGAAGACGGCGTTCTCGTCGAGGTAGATGGTGTTGCCAGGCGAGATTTCAATGGTACCGAATTTGGGCAGCTTGTACGAGGGGCAGTGCTGATATCGGTCGTCAGTCGCGTGCGTGGGCCGTGTCGCGGTCGTGATACTCACGTAGGGTTGGGTGGCATCGGGCGCGCGACGGTCCAGGAGAGGCGCCCCATACCAGGACGAGTCGGCCTCCCACATGCTCGGTCGGCGGTCTATGACTGTCCAGCAGCAGTTGGTGTCCGGTAGAAGAAGCCCATGGAGGTTCAGATGAGTGGCATGGCCTGTGTGTCGTGTTGAGGTCGAGGGTCGCGGTCGTGGGTTAAGCGTCAAAGCCAAGTGGGAGTTCGCTGGGCGAAGCTTGAGGGAATGCAGGCGCTGTGGGTGGCACCTGCCGTTCCAGCCTGCCACTGCCCGCCTTTCATTGGCCGCGGAGTGACTGCAGGGTTCGGCCCTTCCAAACAGAAACCCCGGTCACTCCGCATCGAGACTCTAGGAAGCCCGAAACGTCGCAGCATGAAGCCTTTAGAGTGGGCCGCGTGTGCAACTTCAAACTCGAACAGAAGCCTCTTGCACGGTGTTATTTCGAAGCATCGCTCTAGAGTAATCAGCGACCTCCTTAGCTGGCAATACGCTTGGCGCATTGAGCAATCTCATCGCAGCAGGGAGCGACCAGCTTCGGATAATCTCGGGGCGACTGGGGAAGCCCTGGCCCCCGGGGGCTTCCCACACGAAAACCTAAACACCCACCTTCCAGCTACTGCTACCGCATACGTGCGTATCCACACCGAACAATTCGCCCGTGTCACCGGGGAGCCGATCAAAACAATAGCTTGAAATTCTGGAATTGCCTTCCAAAGTCCGGCTGACAGCTTAGGGCTGAGATCTAACAGATGGCGTGATCTAGTTGACAGACGTTACTTCCATGGCGGAAGCTGCACCATGACCGCGGCCGAGCCTGCCAACAACATCAACACTCTCTTAGTTTAACCTCAATCAGACGACATATCCTGCTTCCCTGTCTTCGCCAAACATCTCTTGCGACTGAGTGGTCTGTATGCTAGGCGTTGTAGCCGGATGCTCTGCCGAAAACACTCCGTGCTTACCGCGTGCATACACGTCGCTTAGCCGAAGAGAGCGTATTCGGCTCATTCAGCTTGCGCATCGAATTGTCTTGATACACTCAACCTTGGAAAATATCAAGCTTCAGAACAACCATCGGCTCAAGCTGCTTCGTGCGGATCAACATCCGACGAAGCTTGAATGCCGCCTACGTGTTGGCCATGTGCATCTAGAACCTCCACTTATTACTGCCTGTTATGGCGCACTTCCTTCCTCAGTGAGAACATGCAGTCCGTTTCCTGTATTTGTGCGCCAAGGACACTGCGCGCTGCCGACTTCCGCTGACGTCTCGGGAACCCGCAGCCAGTTTCTGGAGAATCCACTGAACGTGTGGAACGTGCTGTCCGCGGAACCTCATCTCAGCCCTCACCGCCAGAGGGACTGGAGCTACTTAAACAGTAAACAGGTGTGACTGAGGCTACCAGCTTCAACGGCGTGGACGCTACGCGATCAATAGCAGTGCCATCCAAGCCATCATCATGGATGTGCAAAGAGCAGCTAACGTCTACCACACGGACCACGCGTTACTCTTTATTGTTGTCATTATCACGCTGCTGGTAATGATGCTCGTGTCCGCGACACTCTATGCATCCTGCGTGCTGGGACGCGCAGTATCGATGAACTCGCTCGAGATTGCGAAAACCTTTAATGCACCGTTGCTTGCGATAGAAGACAGCAACAATGACAATAAGGGGCTGGTCAAAAGTCTTGACACAAAGCCAATCGATATCGTCCTATCACGGAGCCTACGGAGCATGTATCAGTGGCTGGGGTGAAAGGCAATATTACTGTCATGCAGAGTGGCATGAGGTCTGCGTTTTTGGGAATCGCGGAGCGTGACACGGTTCAAGCTCCACGAGCTGGTCAGCACTTCAAACCTTGAGGGCAGTGTTAGTGGAACTTTCAGGAGCTGGAGATGTTTTTTCGACTTGGTTCTTTGCTTGATGGTGGCAGGGTCGTCAGGAATGTGGGCAACGTTCACTGTCCTAATGTTGTACGAGAGAACACGCTGGAACGTATCCATGGATACTTGAAGACCGAAAATACTTGCGCGAGATCTTCTGGATAAATTTCATACACGGTGACTGGCAAGTTCTTGAACGACTAGGCGATTCTTGTCGCGCGTGAAAATTATTGCCTCACGCGTACATCATCCCCAACAATGAATGATGGAGAAACAGCAAACTTGGCCCGACTACGTGCGTAAGTACAGAAACTATGGTCTCCGATTTCTGACTGGGAAAGCCCCTTCAACTGAGCTACCTGGGCACTTGTCAACCTGGTTCTAGAGATACTTCAAACCGAAACATCTACTGCGACCAACAGATATGCCCGTTTGCCAGTTCCATAAACAAAATAGATGCATGTTTGGGACTGCTTGCAGAAACATCCATGAAGTCAATACATCACGCACTCACGGTGATCCGCCTGTCGACCCAAGGTCCAACATTATTTGCAAGTACTATATCAGAAATGTATGCGAACGGGGCGTGAAGTGTCCGTTCAGTCACACTGTTGACTCCAGCACTGGCACGGCGCTAGATCAACGCCTCGGTCACGATGGCAGCAAAGAGGTACAGGATTCAAGTGCATGCCCAGCTTGTGGCGGCAAGCCACATGAACAACTAGTTTGCGCAGACGTCAAAGCAGGCAAGAGAGAACGCAATGATGTCAATGACGCCCGGAACTGTCGTACTTGTCTTATGCCTCTTCCGAAGCTTGAGTGCGCTGATCTCGTCATATGTGCGGCATGTAAGACACAAATATGCTGGCAGTGTGAGGAGGAATTTGAAGTGAACGCTACAGCTGAGGTGTTTAACCATTTTGATGTTTTTGAGGATAGAGGGCGAAATAATCCTTAAAGTAAGGTCGTAATAGAACACGCTCTAGTGAATGGATGCTTGAAGACTAAAAGTATGTCGTGATATAATTTTGAATTGTCAACGTATGAATGAAGCAATACTTGTTGTGACTGGGTTTTATATGGATTGATGAGCTCAAGTAGTCTTTGGCAAAATTACTCGGCGTCGTGTAATAAATCCTCGCACTACAGATTTCCTGACAATGACCGTTCTCCAATAAACCTCGAGCATAGAAGTCTTGAAGAACATATTTCTATCTTGCTACGGGTTCTGTCTACCTATGCAGGTGGGCGTCGGGAAGACGCATGACGCTAACGCACGTGCTCGCGCGCCTCGCTCGAATCGCCCGTCGTGGCAGGCGCATCTTTCTGCGGCCCCACCGTCATCGAGAGACAGACGATTTTCCGCTATAGTGGAGCTTCTTTCACATATCTTTTGGATATTTTAGTTGTCGCACACCATTGTTCAAGGTCTAGCGACACTTTTGGGTATACGGCAGCGTTTGCGCAACGCGGTTGTTGCACGCGACTGTGCCGCGCAGAACAAGACCTAGGGTGAGACAGCAGGCAAGATATCCACAGTGAAGCCGACTGCAAGGCCAGAGTCGTCAAGATGGCACCCAAAAAACCCCGCGATCGCAAACGGCAGACCAAAATCAACTTCTCACCTGCTCCCAAATCCTCGCCTGCAACCAGATCAAGTGCCGCCACAACGATGGGAAACTCGCCTTCGCGACCGAACCTTACGGCTATGCAACCGAAAAAAGCGCCCAGCAGAGCTTCCAAAAACAACAAGAAAGACTTTTGGGGTGAAGACGCATTGGCAAAGGGAATAAGGGAAGGGAAGGAGTTGGGCAAGCTTCTCCATAGCTCTAGGCCTGATTACTCCGACAGTGACTCTGCCGACTCTACACCTCCAGAAGAGGACGAACCGTTGGCTCTTGTCATGTCGCGAAACTACAAAGCGTTAGCGACGCCCAGCGACAGATCCGAGGATGATGTGGATGAGGAAGACGAGGTGCCAGTGGAGAAACCTAAATCACGAAAGCGGAGACGAGCCGCGACGCCCAACGATTCTGATGACGAGGAGCCGACAGTCACAGTCGTCCCACGCAAACGTCAAAAGCGCGTCAAAATCGAGTCGGATAGCTCAGAGAAACCGAAGAAGAAAAAGAAGAAGGACAAGAAAGACAACAAGCGGAGTAAGAAGAAGGAGAGTACATCAGAGGAGGAAGAGACGCAGCCTGCACCTCGTAGCAGCCGGCGAAGGGCTGTGAAGAAGGCCCCAACACCAGACGAAGATGAAGAAGACGACGTTCCTCTCACGCCAGCTCCGAGGTCAATGCGGAAGACAACCCGCCAGCCTTCTCCACCAGTTGAAAGGGAGGAGGAACAGAGTCCACCACGAAGCACAAGACGCAGACTGAAAAGGCGCAAATCGTCCTCAGAAGATGAAGAAGAAGCTTCAGGTAGGGGGGATGTCGTGCCGGGCGAGGAAGAGTCGGGTGGAGTTGAAGGAAGCGCAAATGACGAAAAGGACGACGAAGAGCAAGATGAGTTGAAGGAGGAACTCGCATTTCTGAGATCATCTCCACTACCAGACCGTGGTAGACTGAGAAGTACGCAAGATAAGCCCAAGAATAAACGACAGGAGGCTCTCGAAGCGTTGAAGAGGCGACGTGCTGGTACTACTAATGAGCCGTCCTCCTCAGCAACACCTGGGCGCAAAAGAGCAGTTGTAGTAGACACAGATTCTGAGTCAGAGCTTGAGATGATCAAAGAAGAACCAGATAGTGATCTCGACGTATTGGAAGAGGATGACATAGAAGATGACGAGCAAGAAGAGTCAGATCGCGATGCAAACGCACTTGACATGTTTCAAGAGGATGAACAAGACGAGCAGTTCATCGACGACGATCCAGACAACATGATTGGGGAACCATCTGTCAACGACGACCTCGACGAAATGCGTCTCGCGTTTAGCTTGTCGCGCGCAAAAACCCGGGACCTGTTCAAACACGCCGTAGAGTGGATGGTCATGAAGAAGATCCACCCAGGTTTTGATTCCAAGAAGAACGTCTACACGCTGACATTCCGTAAATTGGACGACGAAGTCAAGGGTCTCGCCGGATCCAAATACACATCCTCAGCTTGGACAGCCGACTTCACAAGAGCTATCCGCGCACGCCCCGATCTTATGATCAACGAACTCAGTGCTGCCGAGAGAGCCGTCATGTCGCCACACTGCGAAGCATGTAATCGAACCAACCACACAGCGAGTTTCGAGCTCCTCCTCCAAGGCCAGCCCTACCATCCAGAAACACTCGAGCCCTTGTCCACCGCCTCAGATTCCTCAGACTCCGATAGTGACGACAGCGACTCCTCTGGCCTATCGTCTGACTCCGAAACCGCGCTCAACGGTGAAAAACCAACGTACAACTACCAGAAAGACCGTATACCACCCGAATCTCACCGCTTCCCTCTCGGCTCAACATGCAAAGCCAATGCACAAGTCGCGCATACGCTGTACCACTGGCGGTACAACCTCTACCAGTGGGTGAAGGACCACCTCAAGGCACAAGGGCATCTGTCAGCTGAGAAGCTGGTGAAGAGAGAAGGGAAGAGTGACCGCAAGAGGGAGAAGGAGGCGAGGAAGATTGTGGACGCCATGGAGGCGGACGGACAAATTAAGTCGCTTTGGCATTCTTATAAGACGCAGCTGCAGGCGGCGGTGGAGGCGGATAACGATTATGCTAATGGTTGGGGGAGAAGGGGGTAATGGGGTGGCAATCATAAATATTTCCATGGATTTGGCTGTATTGGTAACATGGATTACCTCTCTCTAGGGTAAACTCGAGACCATTGTGTATACTTTGGCCACGCACAAGGCGATGGCGAATTTGAGTGTCAGCATGGCTGCAATTAAAAGAGTGCAACGCATCGATTTGTAGATTTTGGGTATCATGTGCATCGTGAGTTTTGCGAACGAAACCTTGTCCTTCCCCACCTCAAAGCATTTCCTCCACTTCGACAGGCGCCGGAACTTTTTCCGATATTTCAGCATCCATCTCCTTACCCTCGCCCTTGACCTTACCATTCTCCTCCACCACCGCCGTCTCTTCCTCAACATCCATATCCTCATCACTGACCCACTCCCTCTCCTTCCTCTTTTCCTCATCCTCCAGCTGCTCAATCGCAATCTGCTTCTTCGACTTCTTTGTTCCATCACCATTCACATCCTCCCAGCCCTTGGCCCTCTCTACAATCTTCTTCGATTTGCCTACGCTCTTGGCCCTCTTCTTCTCCAGCTTATCCATGTTTTCCTCGGCACGCTCAAGCCCTTTTTGGTAGCGTAACCGTTGTGCGCGCGTCATCTTTGTGTCTTTCTTTTGCTTCTTCTGGATGCCGGCATCTTTTGCCTTCAGGGCGTGAGGATTGGCTTGCGAGGGCCGCGATGGCGAGGCGGAATCTCGGGTTGTGTTGGCGGGCTTTTGGGCGGATTTGTCAAGATTGAGAGAGGGAGAGGCGGCGCGTCGGGCAGCACGTGAGTGAATGGTCACCGCTATGGGCTGTTAGGGAGTGGATATGAGAAGGGTGGTGTTGGGGTACTTACGGCGCTTCTTGACTTTTGCGGTCTTTGCCATTGTGTATTGGTTTTTCTGGTATTGCTAAAGGGCTTCTCGAGGGTACAAGTGGATGCTCAGAGATATGCGATCTAGTCTGCTAGTCGCGCTTTAGCTTCAGATTTCGTTTTTGGTAAAAAGGTCGTGTGTGAATGAAGTCTCGCACCGTCCCAGAAATCTACAAAAGTTCCCCACTAGCTCGTGAACGCCAAAATACCGGATCCACTTGAGCCGCTAGCGCGTTCCCACACCTGCCATGACCTCTCATAATCGCAGGCCATCGCGGTTGCCCTAGGACATTCTTCACGCCGTTTCGCCGCCACCACCGCGTCGTCGCTCACCCCCGACTGTCGCGCCCAGCTTCTCCCATGTCGCAGACAGACACTCCACCGCGTTTGCTCTGTTCGACCCCTCCATTCATGCGCTGGCCCGACGGTTGAATGTGACCCACCATTTGCGCCCGCCTGCAAGCGTGTTATCCATAGTTTACATACTTTTCGCTACCGCCGCTCCTCCAGCCTGCCCGTAGGAGCCTAGCGTTTCAAATTTATTTCTACCTCCCACCTAGCTATGAGCTACGCAGAGTACCCCGAATTCGAGGCCTATCAACAACGGTGGAACACAACCGAGTCGCATACCATCAACATCACGTCCCTTCTCCTGGGAACTATCATAGGTGCATACGTTCTCATCAAAGCTTTGGACATACTGGGCTTTCCCGTCTGGCATCTTGTCGAACGCTTTCTCCAAATGGCATCCGACGTCCTACGCCTTCGCGGCGCCTCCTTTGGCTCAACAACTTCTGCCTCCAGCGACGACGATTCAGCCCAACAGGGAGGCATGTTCGGTAGTCTCTTTGGCACGACCCCGGGGAACCTGTTGCAAAAGGGGGTACGAGGGGTTGCGAATGCCTTCTCCAAGGGCCCTAGCGACGTGCCACCGGGCTTGGGCAATATCAGCAACTCTTGCTACCAAAACAGCGTTATCCAAGGCCTCGCGTCCCTCCCATCGCTACGCGACCATCTTTCCAAAACCACCTCCGAAAACCCCACGCTTACCCCGGATACCACAAATGGCGCGCTATTCGATATCATCACACAGCTGAACGACCCGAACAACAAGGGCCAACATTTTTGGATACGTGGCAAGTTGAAGTCGATGAGCACTTTCGAACAACAGGATGCGCAGGAGTATTATAGCAAAATCTTGGACGCGCTAGATGAGGAAGTCAAGAAGACCGCGAGCAGTAAGAGGCGATCCTCTGTCTCCTGGCTGGAAGTTACAAAGAGCCTGAGTGACTCAACAGATACAGATGAGAAAGCGCAAGACGAAACAAAGGACGGACTGCATAAGTCAGGAGCACAACCCCAGGTCCCGTCAAACCCTCTTGAGGGACGCCTCGCTCAGCGTGTTGGCTGCACGTCCTGCGGCTACTCCGAAGGTCTCACGCTTATTCCATTCAACTGCATCACTGTGTCTCTTGGAAAAAGCTACAGCTACGACGTTCGGGAGTGTCTCGACGAATACACAACTCTAGAATTCATCGATGGCGTCGAATGCGCAAAATGTACGCTGCTTAAGCTGGAGCGGACTCTTTCGCCTTTAATCGCTGCTAAACCCGAATCGCCACTGAAAGCAAGACTGGACGCTGTACAAGAGGCTCTGGGAAAAGAAGATTTTGAAGATAAGACGCTGCTGAAAACCCTAAACGTGCCGAAGAAGAATTGGGTACAGAGCACAAAGTCGAAACAAGCCGTCGTTGCACGCGCGCCTCAGTCGTTGGTCTTGCATATCAACCGAAGCAGCTTCAATGAATATACTGGCATGCCGTTCAAGAACACTGCGGGAGTCTCATACCCAACAGTGTTGGATCTTGGAAACTGGTGTCTGGGTGGCATTCCTCATGGCTCACAACAGCCCGCTACGTCAGAAGAGGAATGGCCCAAGGACCCTAGACAGTCGATGCTAGCAAGGGATGAGCCTATGACAGACTCGCCATTCCAATACCGGTTGCGCGCCGCTGTTACGCACTACGGCTCGCATGGTAACGGCCACTACGTCTGCTACCGTTCGCACCCCAAAACGGAGCCGAAGCCTGAGAATGATGAAGATGCTGAGGCATCATCCACGGAAGACGAAGAAGCCGAGGATGTTGCCGTACAAGAGCCGGAAGAAGTACCTTCTACACAACAATCAGAACAGTGGTGGCGTTTCAGTGATGATAGCGTTTACCCCGTGTCTGAACAGGAAGCGCACCAAGGGAACGTCTTCATGCTTTTCTATGAGCGTATCAACGAGGAGGCTGTTTTACCACCACATGCCACAGCAGAGAGTACATCTGTGGTCGAAGAGGCACCCTTGCCGCCAAATGATGTTATGACTGCCCTAATCACCGCACTTGATGAGGAGGCCGTCGCCATCGCCCTGCCAGATGATGACGAAGATCTACTAGATCTCATCCCACCACAAACAACACCAGTGCCTCAACCAGCCACCCTCGATACCACTTCCGAGCAACACCCAGCGGAAGAGCTAGTGCCGGATTCCCCCACAGTGGGCACTCAAATCGAATCCACAACACTGGATACCGAGACAGAAGCCAGCGACGCAGAATCCGAGGACGCGCCGTCAACACAGTTGACATCCGACAACGAATCAGAGGCCGACGCCCCCACGCCTCCAAAAACCACACCCACTCTTCAAAAGGTCTCACCTAACCTTATGCGCACGGCAGGCAATGCGTCGAATAGAGGGCAAAAGGGCAATGGTACGCAGAGTTTACCGTTGGTGTCTGCTACGTAGTATGTGAGTGGCGCGATGGGTAAACGAGTCAAACTTGGATGGTATTAAGGGAATGGGGAGTTATTATGCGTTCACATTGGGTTTGGGTACGGCATCTTTACCAGGCGTTTCAGTTACCTGTTTGCCCGACAGGGTCAGGTTGGCGTTTTTTTCCTTCAAGGACAACGTATTGCTTGTGTAAATAATACGCAGCTAGCCTTTGGGACGAATCGATGTTGTTGCATTCTTATGCTCACGATTCTTCATGATGTGATGTTGTCTCCTGGACAAGTGCCACCATGTTGTCAATCTGTATCAACTTCTGGCATGTCTGGCTTAAGCCTTTGACGTGATGCGCATCGCAGTCTAGCTATTACAACGCATTTACGAGTTCTGGGGATGTATATTCGAGCTCAAAAAGGACTGTTTATTCAAACAACTTCCGTAGAGCGGCTTGTTGCTGTCACCTGTTCAGGTGACTCTGGACCAACCATTCATCACAGCATTGCTTGAAGGTAAAGGTACCCGGGACCATTTCTTATTGGCTCAACTATATCGCCAGGCTGTTGCCACGTGAATGGCGTGCATGGGGTTAAGCGAACACGGAAGTCTGGAACCTCACTACATCCCGTTGATGATCACCTTGTCCGGTGAATCCTTAGACAGCGAAAACGCCCCATGAGGCTTCACTATTCCGAATGCGCGTTTTACATCTTGAGAACCAGGTCGAAAGCGAGAGGCGCCGATACTAGGGCTCCGCACTTGCCTCCGCACGTACAGGGCCAAGCACGGCATATTCGAGGAAGACCCAGCTGAACAGCTCTGGAGCAGCCACGACTTTTCTTTTTCGCTTCTGTCTTCCCTATTCGTCTATTACGGACCTAGTCTGTCGCATTTCTCCGCTCAAAGTCTTGCCAATTCTGCGAGTCTTGAAGCTTAGCGGAGATCAAAATAGTCCATCCTGCAGATCACGCAACTGCAAGCCACATTCTTGGCACAACAAGCTTGTAGCTGAAAGACTTCGCCAGCGCATACAGTCAATGACTTCTTGACTCTAGTGACAACTCCGGTTCCCGCGCTTTGCACCTTCCTTGGGTCGTTTCTGACATCTATCGCGTGTGCGGGATAGTGAAGAAGCATACTCCGTCGGTCGTATCGCTACAGGAGAATGTAAAACCAATGTCAAGAGAACATGATTTTGTTTAAAAGAGAACGTTCCTAGCCCGTGTCGCTAGACTCCGACCCAAGCCCTCAAGGACCTGGATCTTGGGTAATCGTGGACTTGGATACGAGAAGCATTGTCTTGGCGATTCTCAGCCGCTTCACAACCCCAGGTTTCCCCATGTGGGTACGAGGGACTTATCCAGGGTTTTCAAAGGTCCAGATCAACCTTCGGTAGCCTTGCGGCAACCAGGCTAGTGGGACGTCGCAGTGGTAGCCCATTATGTCTCTGAGACTAGGAATAGACCTTGCTTCTCTATGACCAGGATGAGCATTTCCTACCCGCGGACAACTGACTACGCCGCAGTGGAAAGTTCGTGGCAGCCTTGTCCTCCCAGCTGTCCTCGCCACACTTCTTGGAAGTATCGATGGCGGACGCCATGGACATCCTACTGGTCACGGAGACGGCAGTGGGTTGACTGAAGCATTTGCCAAGCTTCGAGACCTACAGCATTCTCTTGACTGTCTCCAAGATACCGGAGGAGACGAGGTCTGGGTGTTTATCTTGGCGCACTGGTACTATCATGTCGTGTTGAACTTCGAGCAGCGCGACTAATGTCCAACTCAGATACGGAAAGGTGGGTTCCTTGATATCTATATAATCGCCATGTTTCTCATCCCAGATTGTTATTCACACCAGATCTTCACCACAAATCGTCACAATTGGGCAGTTCAAGATGTCTCGTGTATCAAAGGTTGCCTCTTTCCTTGCGCTGGCCTCAACAAGTCTGGCGCAACTCCCAAGTATTCAGCCATTTACTGTTACTGGATCTCTTGATGGGTACGTTTGTTACTTGGGGTGTAAGCCCAACACTAACACGAGATAGTTGTGCGTCCACGGGCTCAGAATACAATGCTGGTGGTAGTATCTCGGTCAACAACTTTGCAATCGAAGTACCGAAAAATCTCATCGTTCAGTTCCCGGTAGTATGGGCACCGTTCCGAGAGCTTTGTGATGCTGGAGCTTTTGGTTTCGAGACTACAGTTGTTGGCAATATTGTCGACGGCAAAGTCATCGCCGGCCAGATCTCAGTCGCTCAACGCTTCGGTCTCGAGGGAAGCCAAGGCTATATCTCAAAGATCAACGACGACGGTACGCTCCAGATAGCTAGTGGGCCGACAGTCCGCATCAATGATCCTGATGGCTTGTTCGGACCACAGTACGACTCTCAAAAGTACTGGATCGCTGATACAGCCAACCCTTCGGTATCATCTTTCTCAGGCTTCCCCATGTGCATACCGTACTCTGGAAACACCGCAAAGTGCTCGAGCTCCAATCGCCCTTCCGGCCAAACATTCACACCACAAGACCCCCTTGCCATGGTACCTCTCAAGGTCGGCGATTTCATCGAATACTCTGGTCTCAAGAACGGTGGTGGCGAAATCCTCGCTTCGTCTATTGTTTGCATCAGCTTGCACATTACCACTCAAGCTGGTGCGAACGTACCTAACTACATTCGGGTTGAGGACTTTCTTGTTGGCGTACCAGACAACTCTGCGAATGTGGAGTTTGCCGATATCCGTGCCATCGGTTTCCTCTCCAGCTGTGCTGGTGCTACAGTCACCATCAGTGCCATTGATGTCGACCCTTGCACGGGAAAGGAAACCTATCGACCCATCGGTACAACCCAGCCGAAGCAAGAAACTCGTTGCAAGTGGGAGGCTCGCATTGCTCCACAAGCTCAAGCTCCTTTCACCCGTGAGTACCGCATCACGACCAACAGTCCAGTCCAGACGACCAAAGATGGCATCAAGGCAGGACAGTTTATCGCAGCTGTTAGCGAGTGGATCTTTCCCGAAGTTGATGTCCCCGGAACAAACCCACCGCCGTACCCGTTCAATGACATCAGAGGCCTGGTACAAGGAGACTTCCTCGACGGCAAACAGTATGGTCCCCTCTCGCCCTTCCCAGGCCCGACTCCACCAGCGCCATCCAAGACCTGCAGTCCCGCAGATATCCCAGATCCAAATGCCACACCAACACCCACACCCTCACCTTCTCCCAGCCCAGAAACACCTTCTGAACCATCCACACCCCAGACCGCGCCAATTGCTTCCATTGCCACTTTTGCATCTGCACTCCGTGTTGGCACAGATGTCACACTACTCGGCTCCAACACTGCCTCTGGTCTCAAAGACACTGATCTGAACTTTGCCTGGACCAAGACCACACCCTCCAGCCCGGCCATTAGCATAACCAATGCCAACAGCCCCAGCGCCACATTCCTCGCACCAAAAGTTACAACAGAAACCTCCTTCACCTTCGAACTGACCATTACCTCCAAAACCGACACTACGAAATCTAGCAAAGCAACTGTCACTGTCAAGATCAACCCCACGCTCGCTGACACTGTCACTATGGATACCTACACATGGGAGTCACGGCAGTCAGGCAGTATAACCGCGTCTTGTACTTCCAATGTCAAGAATGGGGATAACAAGAGTATGACGCTGCTTCTCAATGGAACAACGAGACGCACCATGGTGGCCGTGAGTGGGCAGCCGGGAAAATGGACGTACAGCGCTAGGGACACGGCGAGGCCGACTAATGTCAAGTGTGTGAGTGATTTGAAGGGAGAGAGTGCGCTTAGGGCGGGGACTGCTACAACGAGGAAGAGGAGAGCTTTTATTGCCTGATTGGAGAGTAGGGCTGGAGGCGTTGTGTTGCGAAGTTTTTGTATATATTCAGTTTGAGGTTCTCATGCAGTAATGAATGACATGATCTATAAGTAATAGCTGTCAGTGGGTTGAACGTCCATGCTACGTATAGCAGACTGTGAAGATTAGGAAGTTGGTAATGAACACGACCGGCCGGTCGACCAACACTTCGACTGATAAGACTTGTTTGTTAGCAGCGAACGTCAATGCGGGTAGAAACATGGGCATGCCCTAATTGTCGATGTAACAATCTTAGAGATTTGTCTTTGCGGATTGTCCAAGATATGTCGGCTTGTTTGCTTCTTGTCGTTAAGAAACATCACAGGGATGCCTTCGATGCGAATCCGGAGCTAATAGCTGTTCTCGTGGGTCATCCTGTCGCATGATTTAACCATCACGTATGCCCTAGGTACCACAGCACTCCACATCTCCAACGGCAAATCAACAGCATGTTGTGAATTCAGGATTGATTTCTCATTGCATGCAAAGCCGGATATCTCCCCCATTACCCGTAAACAATGTTATGAGGAAAATACGCCATGCAGAAACATCCCCGCCCGACTACAAAGCTCACTCTCTCAGCTTCGCTTTTCCTTAATCTCGAGCCCATTTCCTGTTTTGCTTGATCGTGATGCGGTCGGGTCGAGGGCAACTTTGTTTTATCGTATCGTCAGGTAATCATCGTTCGTCACTTGCGCCCATTTCTACTCCTGCCGTTCGAAAATGAAGGATTTAACGGTGCTGTTAAGTCGTTAGCTTCAGTGTTCCTCCGTGCACATGATGTGAAGTATGGGTATAAAGTATGAAGCAGAACATACCTTGACGAAGCCAATGTCGGAGCTCTTCTCACGGAAGCACTGACGGCAGATGTTGAGGCCGTACTTGCGGATCAGACCAGCGGGGTGGGTGCAGACGCGGCTGTGAGTACTGTGTTAGCCTTCGGGTCCTGGAAACCATGCACCGTTGTATCCAAATCTGTCCAATCCCCCTCCTGCGAGACCAACACGGTGCGCTCGCCCACCCAGTACATATAACCAGCGCTCGCACGCGCATTATCCAGAGTTTTAGACGTACCACTCGCGGGAGCCCTTGCCGTAAGTCCTAGGGCGGGAGTACCAGACCGACTCGTGAGACATGATGTGTGGTTGAGGGTTTTGACGGGGGTTGTCGTTTGCTGCCTTAGTATTAGCAAATTATCGCTACAGTAATTCCTGTCGCAGCTTCAAAAGGTATACGCACAGTATTGACTTGTGTCGTCGGCGGAGATCAATCGGGCGTGCGTAGGCTTGTCGGTTCACAATGGTGGGATTGCGGATTTCGAATGTTGTGTGGGTTGGCCTGTGCGTACGCTAATTTGACGGCGCAGCTCATCGCGACTGGTCGCTGTGCCAAGACATCGACACAATCTACGGTTTTTGTGATAAGATGCCAAATGCGGTAGTTTAACTAGTGAAAAGCGGGGTCATGGAGCATGGCGGGATCTGGAATTGGATGCTGTAACGCCGCATAGCGGCTTGCTGCTTGTACATGTGCGATTTTGTGCTCTCTCGGTCGGTCAACCAGCTATGGCACCATCACACGTTTGCATTCTCAGAGTCGAGAACGTTCTAATAAAGCAATTTCATTATCTCGAAAGCGAAATTTAATCGCCTCATAGAACATCATACAGAGGAAGCGTTAGGAAAGCCGCCTGCAATGGCTAACGCCGGAGCGCCATGCTTGGCTGTACTACACAGCGAACGAATCGATGAAGAAACATCAGACATCTGCCACTGGATATAACCTCGCCGTAAACATGCGTAAGAAGTGACGAAGTAAACAACGAGAAACCCCCACTCAGATCACAATACCTCTCACAACAGCTCACTCAATCCCCAAGGATACTCTCCTCATCGTCGCCATTGGGCTGCTTCTCCGGCTCCTCGCCGTTCTCACTGCTCTGTTGTTCAACACCGTTGGTCTGCTCGGCGTCGTCATCACCATCAACCATTTCCTCATCCTCGATCTCGTCACCTGGAACCTCGTGTTCTGGCTCCTGGCCCTCCTCATCTTCCTCGTCGCTATCGAGTTCTACAACTTCTGCACTCTTGGCCGATTTGGCATCCGACTTGTTCGGCTTTGCACTGCTCTTCTTGGCAACTTTGCGCTGCTTGACGACGTCAAGATGGTTCACGATTTCCTTCCAGGTGGGTGTGAGCTTCATCTTGTTGCGCTCAAGACGCTTGCGTACGGTGCCTGACCCGTCATTATCAAGGGCGCCGACGAGTACGGCGTGAACGATGCGGCCACCGAATGCGTCAAGCGATTGCTCTGCCAAGGCGGCACGTACTCGCTTCTCGGAAATGCCAGACTCGTCTGCAGCGTCTTCTTCGTCACTCTCAGGATCATCGTCTGGATCGATAGGATCATCATCAATGTCTGGCTCTTCAAGGCGCTTGTTGGTGAGCTTAGCCAAGTGGTTTTCCCAAGCCGTGAGGATTTGTAGGATGAGTTTCGTGGTGTTGCCATCGATATCCTGGCAGAGAGCTTCCCAATCATCGTGGGTTGAGTTTGAGGCGCGACCTTGTGTTTTCTTCGGTGTCTTCACGACCTTGCCGTTGTTCTTCTTGACCCGGAGTGTGCAGAACATAGTGTAGATGTCTAGCAAGAGGTTCGCAGCGTTGAGTCGTACTTCATCTGTGCCTTTTCGGCTCTCCATGATGCTCATCAATGTTGTGATGCAGGTATCTCTTCGCTCGACTAGGGACATGAGTTCGTCTTCTGGCATGCTGGTGCCCTCCTCGACATGCGTGGTGCAATCTCTGCACTTCCACATGAAGTACATGAGCATGACCGACATAGCATGGCGGACAAGGGTGTCGTCTGCCTCCTCAATCTCTGCGTCTAGATCCTCGACTGGCACTCCGCGCTCGAGTATCTGCAACACTGAGTCAATAGGCGGTGATGTCAGGGCGGCCTTCTTGCCCCTGCCTTTTGTTTTTGGTGGAGCGGGAAGCTGATCAAGCACAGAAGCGTCTGAGACCGTTACTAGCTGCGCTATCTTCAGTACCACATTGGATACGCCGCGGAGGATATTCTGATCGAGATTACCTCGCACGGAAAGATCCTTGTCTCGTCGAAGAGCATCGAACGTGTTGGTCAAGTCATCCCATAGCGCTTGCACCTTGAGATCGACGGTCTCTCGTAACTCTTCACTGCCTTGGGCATGTAAGATTGACTTGATAGCCTCTCCGAGAACACGCTCGTTGTGATGAGTGAGGAATTGCTTGTTGATGTCGTCGAGCAGGGCAGTAAGAGCTGCGTTCTGTCGCAATTCTTCGAACACGTCCAGATTTAGCTCGCGTTCTATTTGAAGGCACAGTGCTGCTGTTTCAGGCAGAGCACCAAACTTCTTGAGGAGCTGAGGAATCAGCAGTGAAAGCCGCCGAGCCATATCTGACTGGTCTTCCATATCGCTCTCGCGCTGCGTCTTGGTCTTTTTCTTATCCTTCTGTGCCTCCGCCATGCGCTGCAGTTTGCTACTGACCACTGCACTCAGAATGTCTAGGAGGATGGTCTCGTGCTTCTCTTCGAGTTGACATGTTTGACGAAGAACGATTTCAGGGTCGTCGCTCTCATCCTGGTCAGTCTGAGAATGGTCGTAGAGAAGATAGCCAGCCACGACCTCCCACGATCGAATTTCCGGAATCACATCATATAATGCTTGTGCAGCGAGCGAGCGGCGTGACTCCACACCAGAGGCAATCAAAAGCAACTCAGTGCCTGGCGACATGCGTTGAATCTGTGAAGGCAACTCAGCTTCATCTTCATCGTACGAGAGTAACTGGTCGACAAGACACTTCAGCTTCAACCATTCAAGTCGTGGATTGTGGTACTCTTCTTCTTCATCATCAGGTGGTGCCAGGGCTTCGTTAAGAGCCTCTTCACCACCCATCTCCTCGACAGTAGCCTCGTATGCGGCGTTGACGTTCTCGGCGAAGAAGCCTACCACAGCCTTGCGGACTTTTGCGTCGGAATCGAAGATGAGCTTGCCAACCGAATCGATATCGTCAGGCTCCAGGAAGCCAGCCTCTCGGAGTATGTCGAGCAGGTCGACTGCTGCAGCACGCACATTGATCTCAGCGTCTTGTGTGGCCATCTCGACGATACGTGGTCGAAAGCGTTCGGTGAAAGTCTTGAGCCCGGCCAGTTTACTCTCGTCTTTGAACAAGCGCGCGAGCTGGTGGAGAACCTCTATCCGTGTTGATGGAATTGGGTCCGAAAGCACCCAACCCAGATAGCGAAGTTTGGTGCCATCGAAAAATTTGTCGGGGTATGTGATGATCCAGTCTGCTAGGGCTACCACACTGTCTACCCTGATCCTGGGATCCACATCACGGTACCGATGCACATAGACGGCCGCAAACCAGTCGTCCAGCTGACTGCCTACAAATTCCAGCTTTTGGTTGTACTCTTCAATCTCATGATCCGCCGCAGAGACACGGGCTTTGTTGACTCTCGATTTCTTGGCTTCCGCTTCGCTTTGGCGAACACGCTTGGCTGTGTTCTCGACAAGGTCAGCAGCAACTTGTGCCAATGCGGTCGTGATGGCTAACGAAGCAACGGTGCTGGTGTGACGGAAGGGACGATTGCCGGTAGAAGACATGGCGCCCAGCCACACTGAGATGTTCTCGATGAGCTCGGCGCTCTCGTACAAGAGGCCTGACTGCGCTACGGTTTGTATCAGAGTAACGAAGAAGCCGTGTAGCGCGTTTCTGAAAGCTTGACCGCCGCCGTCTTTCGCCTTTGCGATCAGCGGATACTCTGTGACTTCGTACTGCGATGGTTAGCATATAGAAGGCTATACAACACAGGCCAATGCCTACCTGCTGGAACTCTTCCTGGATCTCGGCCACGCGATTTGGCGCGTTGTCGGGGTCTGATATGTCGTCCTCGTTTATCCGCAGATCGCATCCGGAAGCTTGCAGCACTAAGTTGACGACCTCAGCTAGAGCCTTTGCCTCGTGCTCGTTGAACCGAGAGATCCATTGTGCAGTGACATCTTCGAGTCGGTCTCCGCTGGCAAACACGTCGGCTATTGCGCGTTAGTTTGTGCATGTTCCCGGCGTACCCGCACACCTACCATATAGTCCTTCCGTCTCATCGGGCAGCGCGCTCTTGCGTATAGGTGCCTTTCGTGGGCGCTTGGACACTTTCTTGGTCGCATTGTTGGCGGGTCGGATGGCCAGACTGACGCTGTCGCCATTCGTCTTGGCCTTTTTGGATGCAGGCTTGCGCGCAGTTGCCTTGGCCTTCTTCCTGCGCCTGCGCTCCCTCAATTCCTCCTCATCTGGTTCGCCCTCGCTGCTTTCCTCAGACTCTTCCTCAGATGGCGGCTCAGTCGCGTCGACCCCGCTGTCATTGTCGTCGCCGCGCTTTCGCTTGGTGCTGCCGGTTGGACTTGCGCCTGGCGCGAATCTGGCAGGTTTCTTGGATACGCGTCCGGATTTGCGTCGCGCGGCAGAAGATGCGACTTGGTCAGCCCCCGAGGGCGATTCGGCCGCGCTCATGATGTTTGCGCGCGATTGTTCAGTTGATGGTTCCAGAGGTTGGGGGGCAAAAGCGCGGCGCGATTGGTATGCTTGGAGGCGGGGACGGTGATGGGAGACGCGTTGTATGTCCGAGCACTTTTAGTGCAAGGTTGCGCGCACGTGCGTATGACACTACGCCATCGACGTGTCGCCTCTGGCCTGCATTCACCTGACGCCACTTTACTAGTCCCTGATGATCGGCTATATGGCAGACTTATATAGTTCACTTGGTCGAAATTAGTTCTCGGCTAACATATGTTGCATTATCGGATCAGTCCGTCTATGGGTCTATACGTATATACAGTAGCAAAGCAACCATTCATGGTGGCACAACATGCGCTCAGGCAGCAGCCTTGACCGGCTCGCCCTCTTTGATGTCCAACTTTTCAACACCTTCAACAAGCTCCGCACCCCCGTTGGGTGCGGTACTGGCACCCTCGACTGTTGTAGGAGGCTGGGTAGCCTCTACTGCAGTGTCAGTGGCTGTTCCACTTGCAAGGCTGGGCTCATCACCTCCCCAGAGGTATATCTCGCTCTCTCCGATTATCTTGCCAGCCTTCTCCCATCGCTCCTTCCTTTGTTGTCTCCGCTCATTGGTGAGCTTCTCTAGTGCTGGCCAGTAGACAGAGTGGTCGTACTTAAAGTCGACTTCACCGCCAGAGACCTTCATGAGCTGAGATGCAGGTACATGGTTGGGCAGAGGCTCGTTGGGCTTAATCTTGGACTTGGTGACGGGATCGATAAACGGGTTCACGAGCTTGAGGAAGGCATTGACATACCAAGGGACTGTTTGTGTTGTTAGTATTGCTCTTAGAGAAAAGCAGGAGGACGCTTACGGTGTGTGAGTAATGCCCGGCCAAGTCGCTCTGGATAGTGATTCTGCAGGATATCGAGGACCTGTTTGGCGGTGGCCAAGCTAGGGGTACCACCAGCTCCAGTGTTCCTGAAGTCGATCAACAATGCCAGACTCTCTTGACCAGGCGGGTGCATGTCGATGGTGCGCTCAAGCATGTAGACCAAGTGCTCTACCCGCTTAGGCGTCTCCTTGGTGTTCTGGTTCTGAGGCAGCAGGTACAAGCATGGCCTTCCCTCGTTATCGAAACCAAGCAAGACCTGCTTGCCGGTTGCATTCTCTTCTGAGATGTATTCGGCGGTGAATTTGTCGGTGCCGTACTCGCGACGCCATATCAGTGTCCCGCGCAGACGCTGGGTGGCTTGAGGAAGGTTCCACTTTGTCGCGCGAAGGTATCGAAGGAGACATTCACGGGTGAGCCAGATACGCTCATCGTCGCTGATTGGTGATTCTTCGGCACCCTTTGCTGAAGTTGTGGGCAGAGTTTCCCATGTCCGGACATCGGCGAGAAGCTGGTCGTATTTGGTTTGTTGGTCGGCGGTCAAGGCAGGAGCGGCTGCAGGTTTGCAGCCTGGTGCAGGCTCTGCGAAGGGGCCAATGGCAGACATGATGTCGAGTTTTGGATTTGATCTATGGAATTGACTTTGTCCGTGTCTGTTATCCAAGAATTTTAAAAGACCTCCTTGTTGCGGCGTAGGAGTATCGGTCAGCCTGGGAACTTTTGGGGAACAAGGCGGTCCCTGCATGTACGTCGATCGCCCTAGGCCTTCTTTATGCTAGCCCCACACCGACACGCGCGACGCGTCTTCTGAGTTTCCACGCGCAAAGTGCTTTCACCGTCATCATCCCAGAACATCGACAAACACACACAGAATGGACGACCTCACCACAGAGCTTACCGAGCGCTTCGAGCGCTACTGCGACATGAAGGGGGATCAATTCCCCGCTGACGTCCTCGCTGAATTACAATCGATGTCGCGGTTATATTCCATCTCACCCGAGGAACTGGACTTCAAATGGCAGGCGTACAACATGAAGATGGGTGGAGAAGAGAACAAGATGGATGTGAAGACAGCACGGGACTTCAAGAAAACCATACAAGATGCATTGGAACGCGAAAGCAGAGGGAAGGCACAGCAAAGAAATGAACCCAAGCGGGGTCAGCCAACACCAAGAGCGAAGGGTGGGGACATGTATGACATGTACGTTCGAAGCAGTCATGACCCGAATAAATACCTGAGCTGACTGGAGATAGGCTAGAGGGACTCGTACCAGGCACACCACATCGGCCCGCACCCAGTGGCGCCAATGGAAGTACAGTAAAACGCAAAGCCAATTTCAACACACCAGGAGGCAAGGCCACCAAGGCACATGAGATGAGTACTCCTGGTGGTGGCATGACACCAAAAGCTGAAACCCCAAGTGGACCGTACGTATTCCAGTTACACTGTGTAGACATGCTCTAACATTCAGTCAGTGTCTTTGACTTTGCTTCCCGTACCAATGCGAACGACATCACCGAGCAGTTTGTGCAAGGCGACATTCCCATTCCAGAACCACCATCGGAAGAACCGAAGGAACCCCGCATCAAACTCAAGGCCAACACAGACATGTCCAAGTTCTCATATCGCACCATGGCCATGAAGCTGTCGGAAGCGTCTGAGGTCTTGGATGATAGGATCGACGAATTCCGTGATCTTCTCAGGGACACCACAGGTCTGGACGAAAGTGCATTCGGAAACCCAAACTACCCGTCTCCGAGCGAGATTATCGCAGTAGGGAGGATAGCAAACGATACGAGCGAAGGCAGGCTCAATACAGCTTCAATCGTACTCGAAGGCTCCCGGAGACATGGCTCAGGGCGCCGTGTACCGCTGAACGTGGAGGGGCTATCGTCATACGATTTCTTTCCCGGTCAGATTGTTGCTCTGCGTGGCACTAACGCTTCAGGAGACTCATTTGTAGTTTCTGAAGTCCTCCCCCTTCCACTTCTGAACCCACCAGCCACGAAACCCGAAGAGCTAGATGTCATCAACGCGCGATACCTCGATACCCCAGATTCTGATCCTGACAACGTCCGACCTCTGACCATCATGATTGCTTCTGGCCCCTACACTACTGATCAGAATCTCGACTTTGCGCCGTTGCACACCTTTCTTGACAATGCTGCCGAAGCATATGCAGATGCCATCATCCTGGTAGGCCCATTCCTCGATGCTGAGCATCCTCAAATTCGGTCAGGAGACTTTGATGTACCACCAAACGCAAGCCCAGACCAGGCCACCATGACGGATCTGTTCCGATACCATGTCTCCAGCGCTATTCAGAACTTCAACAAACGTGTACCAACCTGCCAGGTTCTTCTGGTTCCTAGCTTACGAGATGCACATCACCACCATGCTGCATTTCCCCAAGACAAGTTCATCAAAAAGGAGCTCGGCCTGGGTGCTGCAGGAAAGATGGTTCAATGTGTCACCAACCCAATGACTGTCAGTATGAATGAGATGACCGTGGGTATGTCCTCGATCGATATCCTAGATATGCTGCGTAGAGAAGAGCTAGCAGGCGGCAAGGCACGAACAACCAACATCTACGAACGATGCGCCCGCAACGTTATCGAGCAGCGAAGTTTTCTGCCTCTGTTCCCGCCAACTGGAAGGGAGAAGCAGCAATTCATGCCAGCACCAATTGAGGAAAAGGTCATGAAAAGTAATGCAGCGAACGGTGAGCAGAAAGAGGGCGAAGAACCAGAATTGGACCAAGCACCGAGCCCATTCCTTCCTCTGGGCACCATGCTCGATACAAGCTATCTTAAGCTGGGTGAGATGCTGAATGTACGACCTGACATACTCATCACCCCTAGTGTGCTTCAAGGCACAGTCAAGGTATGTTCGGTGGTTCAATCTACTTTAAAGCGACATGCTAATCTCGAATAGGTTGTGGAGTCGGTACTTGTCATCAATCCTGGTACCTTGGCTAAACGCCGTGCGGCAGGAACATATGCCCGCGTTATTGTTCAGCCTGCTGTTGTCAGTGAACCAGAAAGGGAGAAAGGGTTTGCAGTTGCACATAAGCTCTGGGAACGGACGCGTGTTGATATTGTGAGGATTTAGGTGTTTGGTACTGAGCATTGGAGGTGTCTGGCGTTTTCTAGTAGCGAACAGTGGGAAAATTGCATGCCTGCAGGGACACCTGGAGCGTATGAATGTGACTTCGGGATGATGAATGTAACATGTCAGCAGTATAGATTAGCATTTTGGTGCTCCAATCAAAGAACTCACAAATGGCACTTTCCGATATCTAAGTCCGAACGTGGAAGGCGCATAGTCACGGTTGTTATGTTTGATGTTTGTAGTGAAGACAAGAACACATGATGCCGCGTCACTTTTGTGATTTGGGTGCTAGCTTGATGAGCCCACGGTACTCCGTGTCACTTCTTCGCGCCTCCCTCATCGATTCGACTCAGAGCCTGACTGGGTCCACGTCCTCATTCAGAGCTCACCATAGATTTTGGAGAATTTGAATTGGCACAAACAGATTCACTGCGAACATTCAACCTGCTTTGGGAACACACTAGCTGTGTCCCCTCGCGCACGTCGCAGCATCGCTTCCAGTGAGAGCAAGCAGCTTTGTTATGGTATTTGGTGACCTGATACGTCGGTTTCTCTGTTGCAGCAAGCGCACAGATATAAAGGAAACGCACGAGCTTCCTAGTCGACCAAAGCAGAATTCGCTCGTCCCCAGCACTTCGAGTCACAGTCCTCAATACCTCGCTGCACCACAACGACATATACACGACTCAGCCGGCGGCCTCAAAGAATACGACCCCGAATCCTCGATGGCGCCTAAGCGTAAGTCTACAGAAGCCACCGCCGAGTTGGATAGTCCAGTGAAGAAGACGAGGTCTACAAAAAAAGAAGGTAAGCAGTCAAGTTCTCCTCTCATTCATTACTATTCCAGTCCCTGCTTCTGGAGCGACGCACGTCAAGTTGCAGAGCTAGCTTGTCGCCGCGGCCTTAATTCCGGGGCTTGGATGCACGAACAAGGGTGGAGTTGACTCGGCGGGGTCGGCTTTACAAGTGCTGCCTCGTCGGTCGGTGCGTCACATCTCGCCCAAGTTGTCGCCAACAAAGAGATTGCTCACGACGGTTCTGTGAGAATAAAGCGCGCAACCAGGATCTACACTCACTCAGCGTGCTTTGAACCTCTCTCACTATTGCACCATCTGCCTCTCGCCTACTTTCGCCCCCCAGCTTACTCGACCCGCCTGCAACCCCGCGGTTTCTGCTCACCTCGAACTTTCGACCAACCAACCAACACCTGCGATCTGGCATACAGCGCTAACACAAAATGCCTACAGTCTACTCTTCTCAGCAAAAGGCTGCGATTCAGCAATTCATCAGCTTCACTAATCTCGACCGGAACACCGCGATAAGGGCACTGAAGAGCCATGGCTGGGATGCGCAGAATGCCGTAAACGCGTAAGTACTGCTTTTTCTTTTGTTCCGAATATATACACAGCACTATCATTATACCTTTGTCGTATATGTGGGCACGGTGAATCCGTGGGCTACTCGAACGATCTCGATCTATCGACCGACCGACCGACCAACACCTGGACACATAGCAAGTATACTTGCAAACACATACTGGGAAGGAGCAAATTGATACGCGTGGATACGGCTGTAGTAACAGGATGCTGGAGGGAGAAGCAGGAAGTCGCAGCCGCAGCCGCATGCAGGCCATGGCTGGCTGTTGGGTCGGGAGCAGCTGCGCTCTGCGAGGATGCAACAACATCCAGAGGCTCCTGCTCAGAGAGTCATTCGCTTTCCCGGCATGGACCTGTTGCTATTTCTTCTACAAAGCTCCTGCGCCGGCATTTGTTCTTCGACCGTATCCTCCAGCCCACAACAAATCCCTTAACGAGCTTCTTGTCTGTTGCGCCAATAGACTACCGCCCCACCGACTATCCAACATCGAGCCAGGTCAGCGCCATCATCATAGCCCGTCATGTTCGGTTCCTCGCAGGATAGAGCCAGACAACTGGCTGGGCGTAATCGACGAGAGAGGATCAGCTCGATCAGCTCATGTTCCAGCTCTCACTCCATGAGTCTATCCAATCGACCGTCTCAGCGGCGAGATCCCCCACCCGCAGGAGTATGCACGGTCGAATCGACCACAGCTGTCGATGAGCCTACCGCTTGTGACGACAGTGATGCTTCCATCAAACATATCGTCAAAAATGGAGTTCATGCAGTCAATGATGTTCCTATACTACTTTCTGTACCACAACTGGCGAATGGTGTAGAGGCTTCGCACTCAGAGCAACATCGAATTCGAGCAGAACACCTGAGTCAGGTGCTGCATCACAACCTTACTCTCGCGAACGTAACCGATGTATCGGAAAGTGAGTTCACTTTACGTCGTCACACCCGGTACGGTAGTCTAGGAACGCATACAGACACTCTGCAACACTTGCGCAGCATCACGACTCCCGTTCCGCCTACACACCTGGCGAACTCTCCACCTGAGAGTTTGTTGGCGATATTGGACATCAATGGGGCGACTTCCCTCCACGCCTCCGCTTCTGATCGTCAACTGAGGTCACAATCAACTATGTCGCTTCGGGGTGGTTCAGGCTACGACCGTCAAGGGCGACGGAAACCAAACTGGCAGCTTGCCTTAGAAGAGATCATCAGGGACGACAATGCTTGGCTCCGAATGAATCCTGGGCAAAGCTTGCAGAGTCGGTACGATACGCAGACATATATCAACCTTGGACCACGACCCATCCCACTGCGTAGAACAAGCCCGGTTTTGATTTATATAATGCCAACCGCCAACTCATGCAATATATCATCAGAGGCTGACCATTTACACAGTTACTACAGCGGCAACAGCGGCGGCGGTGCGCAAGCTTCATCCGCAGCAAAGGCAAACCTGACCAAGCTCTTCGATCGGTACCAAGAGGCTGGCGCACCCGACAAGGATATTGTTGGCGTAGAGGGTACCATGCGGTACTTCGAGGAAACGGGCGTCGATGCCGAAGGTCTAGAGGCGTTGGCTGCTCTTGAGATTGTGCAGGCGCCCACTATGGGCGAAATGAGCCGCGATGGCTTCGTCAAGGGTTGGTCAGAACGCAGGTGAGTGACACGGCTGCAACTATCTACTTCCACATTACTATGTATCTGACCCATGCAGCTGCGATACCGTCGACAAGCAGAAGGCGTACCTGAAAAATGTCAAGAGCGAGCTGCCTGACAACAAAGAGCTCTTTACACGCATCTACAAATACACATTCACCATTGCGAAACCCACAGATCAGAGAGCTGTTCCACTCGAGATGGCCGCCGTATATTGGGAGTTGCTCTTCAGCTCACCCCTGTCGGCAGTCAAGTGGTCGAGCCCCAATACGCCATGGTTGAGCTGGTGGATCGAGTTCCTCAACACATCGTGGAAGAAGAGCGTCAACAAGGACATGTGGAACGAGACGCTCAAGTTTGCACAGCTCTCACTAGCCGATGAGTCGATGAGCTTCTGGAACGAGGAGTCTTCATGGCCTTCCGTCATCGACGACTTTGTCGAGTTTGTCAAGAAGGACAAGCGCGGTGGTACGGATGAGCAGCCGATGGACGAAGACGAATTGTGATTTGGACTCAGGACTTCCTATGCCTACTAGCGGGGAGTTATGGTAGATGGCATTTTTTTTTCTTGCTCATCAGAAGGCGGCTTTACACTTGATGCATGGTTACGATAATTCATGGGAGCATTACATACATACCCCTTGGCCAGATTTATGGCGCTTCGATAAGAGCATCTTCTAGTAAATAGACTAGCTCAGCATGAGTAATTCAGAGGCTGAGCGCCATCTGCGTTCTGTCGTGCACATGAAGTGATTGTATGAAGAAGATTGAAGGTGATCACCCTGGTTAGGCAAAGCGACAAGATCTAGCTAGTTACAAGATGTATCTATCTGCTGTGGGTCCAAGATACTTTCCAGATTCAGGGCACAGGCAGAAGCAGGACGTTTGCAATTCTCCGTTGATGCATACGGGACTTTCCAACTGCGACGTTCTTAGCCACGCGACAGTGCTTCACCTGCGCTCGCCGAGAATTTTGATGGTCGTTGCGCCTCTTGGTGTGGCTAGGGCCACGGCGTAAGCGAGCTGCACTAGCGTCTTCCACTGTGGTGCGGCGCCTTCGCAAAATCCATCAACGCCAACTTTTGACGACACCCCACGACAACTAACCACACAGCAGTCAAAGTGCGTATACCTCGAGGAATGCTGCTGTAGCTCTACTGACCGCAGCCAGATGGTCGCCGCTAAGAAGCATGTCCCGATCGTGAAGAAGCGTACGCCGAATCTACCTCCATGACCTCGAAAACTCGCGACTGACGTACCGTATAGACCGCAAGCGGTTCAACCGCCACCAGTCGGACCGCTTCATGTGTAAGAGACACCGGCGCTGGGAATGAAAAGATGGGAATCTGACAATGGACAGGCGTTGACCCCTCATGGCGCAAGCCTAAGGGTATCGACAACCGCGTCCGCAGGCGGTTCAAGGGCCAGGCTGCTATGCCCAAGGTACGGACTACCTACTACCCGGATTGAGGAGGATGACTGTCACCGACAGAACGATGGGCGCGACACGACATGTTTGATGGAAAAAGGCTGACGGAACGCCTCACAGATCGGATACGGCTCCAACAGGAAGACCCGCCACATGATGCCCTCCGGCCACAAGGCTTTCGTTGTCAACAACGTCGCCGATGTTGACCTTCTCCTCATGCACAACGCCACCTTCGCCGCAGAGTACGTGCACCAAGTCTCCCGTCGCTCAAGCAAGGCACTAACAGCTCCTCAGGATCGCCCACGCTGTATCAGCACGAAAGCGCATCGAAATCATCGCCAGGGCGAAGCAGATCGGTGTCAAGGTTACCAACGGCAAGGCCCGCGTTAAGACCGAGTCGTAGATGGGTGCGGATTTTTACTTTGGGGCGGGGCATACAAGGCGTCTCTCTGATTAGTTACGATCTCAATGGGAAGGCTTTCCATCCTCTTCGGCTCACAGTACCCCTCGACTACGGTATGGGAAGAGGCATGCACTTCAAAAAGCATTGCGACATGTTACTGCGGAATGACCAAAGATATCAAGGGACACGAGCAGTAGGAATGCAATGAAAAAACGAGCCAAATCAGGATTCCTCGAATGACGTAGGATTTGTGATATGCTGCTTTTTGGCGCGTTTGGCTATCTGTATTGCTTCGTCGATGTTGCAACCCAACCCAACCCAACTCAACTGCCGGCCGCGCAGGGTCAAGCAGTTGTTTTGCGATATCATCCGCAAGGTACATTGTATGCTGCATGGTGCTCTGCGCCAAGCATCGAATGCGCACGTCAATCAGGCTGATCTTCATCACATGCTAAACAGCAGGTGATGCCAGGTTTAACGAGATGACGACTTCCCGCGTTGGTTGTTGCCCAACCTTGACAACCATCGACCTTTCTATCGCTGTAAGCACTGATGTCATGTTGCTCATAGTGAATATGTAGTTTTTGGATGTAGGATGCGGTCTGATGTGACAATGGGATCACGTAGCGATCAAGTACCTCTTGTCGACATTCCGTGACAGCGAGTTTTTCGAAAACACCAAGTTTTGAAGCAGCTGTACCGGGTTACTATATGGATGATGACAGGTGCAGACATATATTCAATTCAGGGTAACACAAGATCGGACTTGACGTTACTCATCGAGCATGATGCATATGCTTCTTGTTGGACGGAGTGTTGTGTTGGCGGCTATTTCAGTGCAATGCTTGAGATGCCTAATCATCGACCCACCTGAACGGCGAACTTCCCCATGCGCACACCACCTCACGCTGAGATTATCTATAGCTCGCTACGGAATCACATGCATCCGTAAGCCGTCTTTGAAATCCTCAGCCTTACCTACTCACCGCCATCATATTTTGATGAGATGGCATGTCGATAAGGAGTGTGATAGTAAAGCCGTACGAGTCAACACAGGGGCAAGCGCAAGAGCCATGGTTGCTTCTTGGCGCGTGTCGCACGTACGCTGGGTGCAGCCGAGTAGGAAGCAAGTGAGGCGTCGCGTGGGCTCAGAGGTAAGCTGGTATTTGTCGCGTGGTAGTGGCAGGGTTTGTGCTGTCTGTTTGCTTTGGTCTGGCATGGGTGGGTGGAGATGTGTCGTGTTTCACGGAGCAGGACGGAGTTGGAGAATCGGCGCGAATCCGATGGTGAGAAAGTAGCTAAAGTACGGGGAAGGGCAGGTCGGGAAAGTTGTAATTGCGACGCTGAATCTTGGAACTTGGAACCTTATTGAGCCCTGACGCTTTCAGTCAGATTGACGAGATGTTTCGAAGCTGGCTAGAAGGCTGTCTCTGTCGCGGAATATTCCAGACTGCTGCCATTGGTGGTCCGACCGTCGAGTTTTTTCGTCGTTTTGTCGTTTTGTCGCGGTTCCTGGTTCCATTCATGGATGTGTTGAGCGACTCGCTAACGGCTACGCTTACGGAACTTCCGCGCACGATCTAGTAACGCTTGCCGGTCCACTCAGTTCCTTTCTCATCCGCACACCTCAACCCAGCATCACACCGCTCTGAAGCTGCCATCTGTCTGTGCCTGCCCTTGCAATTTCACACACTCAGGCGTCTGCTGGAAACAATCGCCCTTTGTGCGTCGCGTTATCAGGCATTATCCGTCCACGGGTGGCTGCAAGACGCGGTGATTGGCCCATGGCTGCACTTTATCAACGGATGTGGGTTGCTGCGAGGGAGGTACGGATGCGGAGCCTGGCATGCGACCACGACAATCAGCGGATCCGTGTGGGCGCAGGAGAGGAAAGAACCGGGAACGTGTACAGCTGAGAATAGCTGATTGAGGCAGTGTGCCATGACGAATGCTTTGATGAGGCCCGTTTTCCCTGATGAGAGGGTCCGATACGCTCGGAGGCGACGTACGACCTCGCATTGGCATATGAGGTCTGACTATTTCTCCCCCGGTCCATGGCCCACACTTGTACCCACGGTAGGTCGAAGCGCATCCCAATTTCCCTTCCGTCAGCCTGGGAAAGATTTTCAGACCCAGCACTAAACTAGCTCCCGTCTTTTAAATATTTCGACACCCCAGCTGTCTTTGTTTCGAGGATTCTATCTCCCTTTCACGCGCTGCTCAGTGAATCACGTCTCGTCGAAGGCTTGCCGCGCTCCTCATAGCGACCACAGTCGTGCATCTGCACGCAGTGACCGGCGGTCTTCGGCTAGTCACATTCAATTTTCGTTGTCACGATACCGGATCTTCAACCTCGCCTACGGACCAAGCAGAATCTCTGAGCATCCCACATCGCCACTGACGATCACCATCCACGTGCTTTACTTCGACGACAGATCCTGTGCAAGGACTTTCCTCTCCAACCATTTCCAAGTACTATCAAAATGGCACCCAACCTCTTCGTAGCCACTCAAAAGGCCTTTGCGCCGCACAAATGGTTCAAATCAAACAAGATCGATCAGTCAAGGGTCGTTGAAGAATGGTCCAGTCCAGTACCCGGACAGTACGAGAGCATCCCCGGTCGAGGCTGGTTCCTGATCGCAACTCTCAAGGACGAATCCAAACCAGAAAGCAACCCCAAGCCATCTGTAAAGTCGTCAAACGGCAAGGAATACACTCCACTGGACCAACCTGTTCCACTCAAGTACTCTCATGCCATCGGCCGTTACTTCCTGGAGCCTGAGTTCAACAAGCGAAAGAAGACCGTCATGGTCAAGAACGACAAAGGCAAAGAAGTCAAGGCCGGTTTCTTCCGGGTTGACGACGTGGCTTGGGTCAGATGCTGGGACGAAAACGACACTTTCATCCCTGGTAACGCAAACGGCGCTGCGGGTTATCAACGGTGGGTTCTCGATCAGCAGACCCAACAGTTTCGTCACATGATCAAGCGCGATGACCCCAACTACGTCCGGTCTCGAAAGAACTCCCCCGCTCGCGATGCCGACAACCGCAGCCAAGAGTCCGTCAGCACTGAGTACCGCACTAGCCGTCCTGGTAGTACCAAGAACGGCTTCAGCGTTGCTAGCACCCGGGCCAATAGCGTTCGCTATCAGCCTCCAACTCCAACTTCGAACCCAGGAAGCCAACGCCCGTCGCGACAAAGCAGTCCCAAGCGCAGCGACAGTATACCTCTTGAAGAGGCCAAGATCGCGCTCCGACGCTTGGCTCGGGAACACGAAGAAGCCGCAGCCGCCTTGGCCCGATCCCGCATGAAGCGCTCCGACTCTTCCAAGGATCGTGTCGAGCAAATCGAGACCCGCGGTCGTGTTTCGGAGCGAGTCGGCAGCTAAACTAAAAGTGTTTTATCCCCTTTTGCGTCTGGCATGTTCGACGTGCATGGCGTTCGGGTATCTTCCAACGTGGGGTTTGGTGTTTAACACGTGGCTGTGTCCGTTGCTTCACGGCTGCCACGTCTCTAGAGTCTTGTAATCCTTTTTAGAGTTTACGTCTTCCCTTTTTACGGCCTCAGATTTAGCGAATATGGGTTTTCGGTAACGGGCTAGGCGGTGTTCAGTTCTGGGCTTCTTCTTCTTCTTTCAACATGTCTTGCACTTCTTCTGTAACGGCGCAATACTACAAGGGCATCATAGCACGGTATACCCAAATATGGTTTGTAGGCCCCATGAGCGGCTCTTGTTGTCAAGCGAATATACTCTGGGTTCTGTACGCGTAGCGTAACAATTGTATCTTTCTCTCAACCGTTTGCGTTTTCCTCCACGTCACCATATCAGTGACTGCTGTACACATGATGTTTGCCACTTTTTCGCACGTATAGGGTGGATGTGGGAATCTTCACACATTTTCTCTGTTTTTGTATTCTCATTTCCCTGCTTCCTGAAAATCATTCGGGATATTGTTGTTCAACAGAGCTCATCAGTCACAACAACGACGCTTCCATTAGGCGCGTTGCTTCAAGTATACTACGTGGCTTCACGCCTTTTTGTCTTCTCTTGAAGAGTGTGCCATACTTGACTGGCTTCTCTTTCTCTACATAAAGTCATTGTATTCCAGCAGTTTTCTTTGCATATTCTCTTCCTCTTGCCATATTAAGCTCAACACTTTGACAGCCACGAACTCAATACTTCAACCTAATACCTCTCCTCTGCGAGAAGCACGTTCTATACTTGCTCAGACGCCTTTCTTCTACTTACATTTCGGCCTGCCTACTAGAAATCACTGACCTACTCCTGGGAGAGGATTATGACACAACCATCGCCCCCACCGCCTGCGAACCATCACAGCGGCCATAACAACAACAATGACCCAATCCAACTCGATCGGACTGTCCCGACCCACTTACGTCCTACACAGATGCACCCTGACAACCTCCGCGACCTCTATGAACTCATCGCTGCAGCCAAGCACGTGGTTGATTGCTGTGGCGTGTATACCCCTCGACTACGAGAAGCATTATCTCACGAACTCATGACGGCGAAAACTCGGATTGCAGAAGTCCAAGGAATAGAGGAAGACCTTAAGCAAGACATTATCACACTGAGAGATGAAAACACGATGCTAAAGGGGAAAGATGAGACGTTGTCTGAAGAGAATGCGGCGCGGGATGGAGATCTTGATGCTGGAGGAAATGTGATGCAGGTGCTCGTAGATGAGGTGTCTCTGAAAAAAGACGATATGCAAGAGAATGAGCATGAGGCAGCTGGTCGCTATTTCGAGGGTGGATGGGAAGATATGGCGAAGTTTTGGCAAGATGGTATGCCTATGGATCATGCCTCAGAGCCAGAAACCGAAAACCGACTTGCAGATGCGAATCTTTCACACATGGCATATTGGTTCGAGCGTAGCAACGCGCCTAGCCCCGAGCAGCGACAGCCACGACACAACGACAGAGAAACACTACGGCAGATCGAAACGGAGAGGTCCATCCTCAAGCTCCAGGACCGCTTAGAGAGAACGGAGATGCAGATTAAGCATCTGACAAACCGACTCGATGCCCAAGAAACAGAGTGGAAGCTGGCTGTTGAGAGCATACCGGTATTGCTTGGGGCAATCTATAGCGACCAAGAAGAAGAAAAAGACGACGACGATGACGATGAGCCGTACTATACATGTAGTGAAGGCTTGGACGAGTTTGAAAGCGTAGATGAGAACATGCCGTTAAGAGGTGGTATGGGTGGCCGGGACGAAGACGAAGAGTTTGTGTACGACTATGGAGGGTACACAAATTGGGATCAGGCGGATTTACTGGCGCAGGGCGAATTTCCGAGTATTAATGACAAGGATGAGATTATCCAGGAGTTGAGACAAAAGGTTGAACGATTAGAGGCGCAGATTCGAACGCTCACGGTAGCGGCGCACCGAGAGGATCTCTTCCAACCAACCGGTTCCCATATAACGGCCAAGGACGGCGACAGTAAAGCAGCGAATATTCCCAAGCAAACTCCTTCTAACCCGATCTTGACGCCCATTTTCTATCAAAAGAACAAGGGAGACATAAATATCAACTTACGTGGCGGCAGTGACGAAGCAGAATGTGAAGGCAATGGCAGTTGCGATCATGCTAGCGCTGAAGTTCGTAGCTCCATGTCAGTATCACCGCATCTCCTTTGCCAGCGAGCCACGTCACGAGTCGGAGATTCGACGATCAACTACATCATCGTATACCTGCCTCCAGGGTTCATCGTTCCCGGTTGCACGAAACCCGAGCTAGTCTTTCACAGCGCCGCGACAATTTATTATTTCCCCACAGGAGCAGCAGAAGAAGTCGTGCAACAGGAAGCATGGAAGCAGAAAGGTTGTGGTGATGGGCAATGGCAGGATGTGGAGCTCCACAAGATACAGTCAAAGCAAGTGTTCAAGAAAGCGATTGCAGATATGTGGGAAAAGATGGGACTTAGTTGGGATATTCTGACACGGAGATACTGGGACTTTGGTGAAAAGAAGGATGATGGAGACATGTATATGGTCAACGACAACAACCTCTTTCTTATGAACCGCACACGGGAGGTAGCTGTTCCACATATCCGTGGCGGAGCCGGCGATGAACCAATCCAGACCCCATGGCCTACCGACGAAGATGACTTATTAGATGAGTTTAAGCGTATCTACGATAGCCTCATGGAAGAAGCTAGGATCGCTCTCATGACAGATTCTCCGGAACAACGCGTACAAGCTTGGATGACCGTGGCCACAGCGGCCGAAACGCGCAATTCCTCTCTCGAACGCGAACTTGAGACCTTTCGGGAGATGAACGATAGCCTCATTCAAGATCTACAGTGGCATATGAATGTACAAGTGGACTTGGAAGAGCAGCTCGAGGCTGCAGAAGCAGACAAGAGGGCTATGGCTGACGAGTACCAGAACCTTAGGACACTTCTTCATCATCTAGTGGCGGATAGTGATATCTCTGTCGCTTGTACCTGTGGGGAAGAAACAATTCCAGCTTACGAGGATCGCAATAGGTCACCGGGTCTGGAAACGATACGAGGTGGTGACGAGGAAGCATTGCTACAAACAAGACCGACGAGTGATGCTGAGACCGGACAGAATGCGGCAACAACAGCGCCATCTGATTCTTCTTATTCGAGCACTGTTACTACAGCCAACTCTTTCGTCTATTACCCACAAAGATCTACGATCGTCTTTTCCGATACTCCTCCACGTATCTACCTATTTTCCTACAACTCCACATTACCAGAGATCCACGAGATGCTCAAAAAGGGGAGTGAAAGAGAAGATCTCCGAGATGATCCGCACGTTGCGCGCATCCTGGAAATTATAAAGATCCGTGAAGATATGGGTATTTATCTACCTGAAGATGTGAGCGATGAGCGAATCACTATTGATATACCAGAAATTCTTACAGGGTGCCAACTGGATTGCAAGACGAGAATAATTGCGTGGCAGGTGTCGAACGCAGATGCGGGAAGCCTTGAGAAGCCCATAGAAAAGCATGATTTTGAATCGAGTGCAGAAAGGTCGAACGATGATACCCGGACTAACAGTACGTCGAGCGAAGGAGAGAAGGACTATTACCAAGACATTGGGGACTTGGTGAACTCGTTTGATGATCCAGTCGATACCGACAATACGATCGACTGGCTAAGATCCTGCGCATGCCAGACCCGTTCCGTGTACGGTAGCGAGTCGTACTATAAGATTCCCCATCCGCAATCATCAACTATCTCTGAGCCATCACCTATGGTATCGGTCCGTGGCGGTGGTAGTGATCCAGAATATTGGTCTCACACTTCACATAGCCACCAAAAGTCTCCGCTCTGTCACCCACAGCTGACTCCTCCGTCAAGCGCACCTCCGAACACCCCAGCGTCTTACGGCACTATTGAGCCACCGCCTTGTCGCGTACTCAAAGGTGAAGAGATCGCCATTGGAAAAGGACCATTGAGCCTACGACTTGGCCGTTTCATGTTCCCTCCCAAATTCATGCAACAGCGTGAAGATGATATCCGTCGCTTTGACTGGCAACATATCAGGAGACTGAGCCCTCAGTTCAAGGACAAAAGCTCCAGAGGTTTCAGGTACACTAAAAGTGCACACTGTGAGGAGTGGGCTACACAGTTAGATAAACATCGAGAACATTGCGAATATTGCCAAGGAGTCTTTCTTGAAGAAGAGTATGCCTCTAGTGACCAGAGTCTTAGGCATGAAGAGGAGGCTCCGAAGCCGAAGAGCGGAGCTCGTAGACCATGGAAGAAGAGCAATTTGCCGCAGAAGAGCGTCGTCGCATCTGTGAGCGCTATTGTAGAGGATCCCGATCCGCGGTTGAGGGGTGGTGCTGGTAGCGAGGCAGATCTTGAATACGACAGCGAGGACTGGCGATGTGAGTGGGATGATCTGGCCAGCCAAACGCGAAGCGCAGGCTACCGGCTTCGTGCTTTCCGCAACTCTAGTACTCTTTCCACAGAGACAGTAAAACCCCCTCCTTCGCCTGTTGATCGCGCCGTCACGTTACGTCGCTGGCCTCAGCAGTCCGACCTGTGTACTGCCATGGAGTTTATAAGGGACGGACCCACTGTCTCGAAGCTTGAAAAAATGCATATGAATATATCAGAAGCACGTGCAGGTAAGTTGCTCCTTTCGCCGCACTACATTGGTTCTGACAACCTGACTGGATCAAAGACTAGACACCCAGTGTTACTAGAGACAAGAGCAGCAAAGGGCGGATTAGTTCGAGAGAGGCCGTTCACGAGACCCCGACGCCTTCAACATGGAACTTCTGAGGGTGTGTTTGTTCCAGAAAGCGACAGCGTGTTAGATCTCAGAGCTGAGAGTTGGTTGGAGAATCCTCGGCCAGCTCCGCCTCCGCCATTCTACCGCCGCTCTGCGTCATCGAGCCAATATCACCAGCAGCCACATGATATCGGTCTCACGAAGGTGCAAGAATCGGATTGTTTTATGCGATTTGATGCGATTCCAAGAGAATTATCATTTCGGAGTGACCGACACCAGGTGTTTCCGGCGAGAAGTGATTTCCCAGGGAATATACTCAGAATTAGAAGTCAAAAGACATTCAGAAACGCAAGTCTGTCAGCAATGCGGAGTGATGAGGTGTATGGAGAACATGTTAGCCCCAGGCCCGTGGAAGAGCCTATGCCTTCATCACCTAAGCCGCGACGACTATTAAGGAAGATATACAAGCAATATGCAGAGCTTTTGGCCATGTTTCTAACTTGTCTCAACAAGCTGAGACAAAGACTCCTGGCGAAGAAGCCAAAGAAGAGTGCTTCGAGCTCGCCCACCAGAGCACCAGCAGCGCCAGCACCCTCGCGAATGGGCTGGGAGGCTCGGTGCATGAATCCTGGACGTCATCCCTTACTATTCGACAAGTCACTTCCGCCAACACCTCACGCATCGACTTCAACCTTTGATCTGCATCCTGAGCCTAAGGGAAAGTTTCCTGCCGGGCTCCATCTTGAACATAAGGAGAAAGCGCGTGCAGTGTCTTGGGCATCCATATCGACTATCGAACACGCACAACATATTGCGCAGGCACAGGATCGTGCTAACGGGGACTTTGTCAATCAGGAAGGGGGTGAGTGGCGTGTACCAACTGTGGCCGGACCATCGGATTTAGTAAAGGAGGCACTCATGTGGCTGAGATATGAAAAAGAATCGGGAAAGATGGGAAAATCAGTGTTTGAAGGAAGTATGAGAGACGATGATTTGTACGAGTATGCTCGCAGTAACGATTGGGCTGTACTATAGAGCAAGACACCTCGAAGAGAAGTAGACTTTCCCAGTCATAAGCTTACAGTTCTCTACCACCAACTCTCCCGAATTTCTCAGGATTTTGCTCCATCTCTCCCGTCACGTTCCGCATCACTGCCTGTACAAACTCCGTTTTGACTGCCCATGAAGCCATCATGCGTAAGAACTGCATGGTGAAGACTGCCCACACTAGCTCAATGGCTTCGATGAAGAGGATCTGCTTGTACGCTGGGACAACGACGAAGGTGATGAGGCGAACAAACGGCGCGACGGAGAAAAATGTGCCTAGGAAGCCGAAAATAAGGTGCTGATAATGGAGGTCAGTTTTATCCCGAAATGGACGGCAGGCATAGAATCTTACGCTTTTCAGCCCGACAAAGACGGACATTGGCGAGTTCAACTTCAGAAGCTGCCGGAGTACATGCTGCACCGTCAAAAACCATAGCGTCCCCACTGTCAGTTCGAGTACCCATTTCAAGAATGTATTGCAGATGTTCAACGACGCCCGATTCACCCTACCCTGTGCGATCCACTTCTTAACGACTTCTTCTTCTCTATCCTCACTCTCTTCCACTTTCTCTTTTCCCTGATACGTGACATCTCGACGTCTAGGTCGAGCGGGCAGAATCTTCTCTAGTCCAACGAACCACCAATACTGGAGTATCACGAGAATGAATACGATCAGCACCTCCCTTGGTAGTTCTCGGCCGTAGAAAGATTCTTTTGTAGCGTTTTTCGTATTGGGGATAAGCTCGGTTTGATTTTTCGGGACAAAATAGCTCCACGTGGTACCGTTCGTCTCGTTGACGGTGCGCATCACGTAATTATCAGCCTCGTCTTTGGGAATCACACTCTTCTGCATCTTTTCCAGACGCGCATTGTGGGCCTGCTCGGCAGCGGTCGCATTGTCAAACATCCCAGCCAGATGGCTGAAAGTCTCGTCATGGATTACTGCATCGAACATGTTTTCGGAGACGTAGTGGGTGTAAAGCAACGAGATAGTACAGATCGCGGTTGCTTGGAGGACAACATTGCGCATCGTTGGTGAGAAGCGCATGATCGTGACTTGTGTATCAGTTCGAGATGGATGATGGAAGAACGTAGAAGGTGAGCTTCGTAGCTTTAGATGTAAATCAACCAAGGCTTATATGAATTCTGCGACTCTAAACCAAATGATGGAGGATTTTAGGCCTCTCGCGTGTCTGCCTAGCAGCAATGCCACATTGGACGCCTTATCCACGATTTTTCAGGAAGGGATGAAACTCAAATAGAATCCGTAGTCGTAGATCGCCACATCAGACCGATAGTGCCGTGAACGGCACGTCTTATCCGCTGTTTCGACGTGGTTATCATGAAGGCCGCGTCACATTCGTCGAAGGTATGCGGGTCTCGGAAGGCTTGAAGCGCTATCCTCTTTTTGAAGTGGCTCATCTGACCACGTGATGCACATTATTTCCGAGATCCGCCTTGCCGCCTCGCAACGTCATATCTCCGCACTCTAAGTCTCGAGATGTTACGACTCCGTGCGATATGGTCTCACATATTCATCGATCCAACCGCATATATCCTTCGCGACATGTCTTTATGATTGATCGAGATGGCGCAGCAGTATCTGCACAGTAAAAATACAGCTACCAACAAGGCCCGAGACTGTGAATACCCCTCACGTACACGCTCAGTTATACTTACGACTTAGACATTATCGTCATCTTACATGGAGATAACACCAGAGCAATGGACTACGAAGCACTACTGAGGAACTAGCCTGGATAATATCGAGGCCTAATAGTCTATTCACGCGAGCGCTGTCCTGGACTTGCACACCACGCTTCGGACGTGCGGACAGCCGGTTCTTAATCACATCTTTCATGGAGGAAGCAGATGAACGCCAAGAGTTACGAAATTGACTGTGCCACAGTAACACATGATTGCTTGATGCACAGCGTCTATCCATCTCCAAACGAGGATATATAACCGGGGAAGCGAGCTAAAGATGCTGTTGGGAATCTGCGAAGGAGTTTCGTAAAAGGTTATCGCACTTTTTCTCGGAGCTACTTTGGGATCATCGCGCAATCTGGAGATATCGTATGGCTACCATTTTCCAGGAGATGTTCACGACTGTTGACTGTGTCCTTGGCCAATTTAGAAGTCCCCATATATGTGCTATAGACATGTTGTGCCGAGATGAATAGCGAAAGACACCCAGTGGCCATTATTCATAAATACTCATGTTGAGAAGCATACATTCTCTTTTCTAGTCTTCTGTCGTCAGTCGCCAGTTGATACAAGATACACGACACCATCACCCTCATACTACCTTGCCTAGCATGCGCTCATCAATCGTCGCCCTCTTTACCTTCGCAGTCGCAGCGGTAGCCATCCCGGACTCATCTAGGGAAAAGGTCAGTCCCCTTCTCCTAGCCTTAAGCTGGCCTTGTATCTGACGAACGAGACATAGCGAAGAGATATATCCCCTAGGCATCATCCGAGAGACTTGTTGGACATAATCGAGAAGCGACAGGCGTGCTACCAATACGGTTGTATTAAGGATTCTGATTGCGTTGACAACGGCTGTGCCTACTGCGGTCATCCTGTACACCCGGGGCCTGCTCTCGGTCTTTGCGTTCGGTATGCACCTGCAGCAGGGGAGTCTGTGTAAGAGCGAGGAATATTATCGCGATGGAGAGTGCTGTGGGTAGGGAGAGACACATACTAGTCACGAAGAATGAACGACACGTAGCTTGATCAGGTAGCGAAAGATCTTCGTCATAGTAATCTTTCCACGCCGTGCCAAAAACTGGCCAGCAGCAATGTCTCACTTGTACCTCTTCGCTCACACGAATCCATAGTGCTCTTTTGGCGGCTATCCACTACCTCAAAATCTGATCTCATCATTTCAGTTTTGAGTAAAGAAAGCGATAGTAGAGGCTAACATCTAATCAGCGAGTGCTGCACTCTGTGAATATGCATCCATTGACTTTCGGATGCGCACATTTGACCTTGTGGTTCGTAAATTTCCCCATCCGTCCCCCTCCTCACCTCCATTACGACAGCCGAACAAAGAGCGTCCTACTCAGGCGCAATATGCTCAACATGAATCGTCTCCTCTATATAGCTTTCATGGAGACGATTGAAAGCAGCGCAGCCAACAATTACCCATGCCTGCTTCAAGGAGAGTTCTTGCAGTACGCAAGCTTTGCATTAGTTTCAGAGGACTACCGCGTCGATGCAGACAACTTCGATCTGTTGCACAAACACCTCCCCAGTGTAGGTGTTGTGAGTTAATTGAGATGAGCGACGATTTTCCCCGTGCTTCTTAACTTGTTCATGATGTTTACAGTCGAAGGTGTCTGAAGCGTGATAACCTCAAAAAGCTCGACCAATGACCGGAGCTCGAACGATTAGCGCAACTATCCCCTTTGGGACTAGTATCCCACCAACGCGCCGGCAATTTTGAGCAGCTCGAACTTCCTACGCACCGCGCGACGATTTCTTATCCTTCAACCCCTCTACGACAGACGCAGGATATCCATTTCTTTGCGCTCCCCACCTCCTCCAAACCGCCAAAATGTCCACAACCGTACGTACAACTGCTTTGCTGTCCAGCGCAAGGGAGCAACAGCACCCCGCGCACAAATGAACAGTAGGCTAAGTACCTGTATTACAGAAGCGCAGCACCGCCGCCAAGAAGGGCCAGAAGATCACCAAGAAGTTCATCATCAACTGCTCGCAGCCCGTCAACGACAAGATCTTCGACATCCAGGCTTTCGAGAAGTTCCTCCACGACCGCATCAAGGTCGAGGGCCGCACTGGTAACCTTGGCGACACCATCCAGATCAGCCAGCAGGGCGATGGCAAGATCGAGGTCATTGCGCACCAGGAGTTCTCCGGCCGCTACTTGAAGTACCTGTACGTTCAATTCTGCATCTCGCAATGGTAAAGGGTACAAGCTAATGCCATGACAGCACCAAGAAGTTCCTCAAGAAGCAGCAGCTCCGTGACTGGCTCCGCGTCGTTTCCACCTCCAAGGGCGTCTACGAGCTCCGCTTCTTCAACGTTGTTAACGACGAGGCGGATGAGGATGACGAGTAGATCTACGATACCACTTGATGATACCAACATGGCTTGCATAGAATGGAGTCTAGGGTTCGGAAAATGAGATGGGTGGAGGTCTACATGGCATATAGCACGATCTAATGAATTGATGCATTTGCCAACGACAAGTTATTATGCATATGTGCCTGACTTCTGCACTTAGCCGTTGTTCGCATTTCGCTTTTGGAGAACCATTCTTGATAGATTTTACTAAACCTGGTCGCGGGGAATTCATCTCAGGCACACTTGGAGGATTAGGGATCCCTGAGAAAAGTCTGCGATGTCACACGCGAGAAGCGAGTTAGCTTGACGCCAAAAATTTACCCACCTACTCCACACGATGCTAGGGAGGAGTTTGCAATATCTTCCGTACCAGGGTTGACGAAGTGGAACGAGGATCGCACCTACCCATCATCTTTCCTGGAGTCAACTGTGGAAGAAGCTTGAGTATAAGTCACCATGGACGATACTCCAGATGTCTGCTGATACTGAAGCCGAACTGAAAAATTGTCTTGTCCTGGCTCAAAACCAACGTAAGCAGCACGATTGCAGTTCCTCGACATCTTCAGGTAATTCTCCTAGAAACAGGAACCGTGATATTGCGTGCTTGCGCTGCCTTGGTGTTTTGTGGAGAAATTGAAAATCTTGCTGTAAGTACTAGAGGGAACAGTTGCATACTTTCTACGGCAGATCGACAGGTGTAAAAGGAGATCGTAGTACTGTTTATGCGCGGGTACTAGCGGTGCGCTGGTGTGGGTATGCTCGTCGCGAAAAACCATTCCTCGCGAAACGAGATCCACTTGGTGTAAGGCGTGTGAGGCGTGTCCGTGAGACGTGTTCTCCTGACGCGCTTGCGTGTCACACCTGTCATTGACATGTGAAGAAATTTCGCATGAGCCCGGATGGGGTTCCGTGGACTTGGAGCATAAAGCTTGGTGTTACGGTATTGCTGCCGCCGGTGTTCGGAATGAAAAGATGTACTTAGGACATTTACTCCGCATTCAAATCCGGGGTTCTTCGGCATTCCATAGAGAAAAGCGAAGCCGAGGGCACTAGAAGCGCTTTGGAAGACTACTTTGGTGCGCGATAATGATAAAAGGCTGAATACGACGGAGGAGACGCCGATATCAGGAGCGCCACAGCGGAAGCGCCGTACGCCATCGACATGAGACGGTTGATGAAGTTCGAGAAAGGTATACCGAATCGGGCCGTCCTAGATCGAAGCTTTGTGCCCTAATGAGGCTACGAAGAGCCGCAATGCAGGTGCATTCACTAGAAGTCTAGACACCGCGAGTTATGTCTGCTTCCAGAAACCGTGCGAGCGGTGAGACGTTGTTCGATGCTGCCAACATGGTGCCATAGCACGTTCACGGGCCATTGGATGGCGCCAGGTGCACGTCAAATTTCGACATGATGACTCTGAACACGCGTGGCATGCCAGCCCAAGACGCACATGTCGACAACGGGAATGAGATCCCTGAACGAACCATGGGTGCGCCACACGGGCTCAATGCACCGGTGTAGAATGGTACGAAGAAGTCAGGGATGCAGAGGTTGCAATAATTTTACCGGATCGGGAACCCTGCTCTTGGCAGATCGCGGACGCCATGCAAGCGTCACCGTTGTTAAGCGTTAAGCGAAGTATCGTGAGATTCGCAAGCTGGTGTTTTGGAGCCTGGCCTGCCCTGACCCACATGTAGACGTCGGGCCTCTCCGACGCGAAACTGCTTGCGTGAGCGGAACCGCTGGTGTTTCCATCGAGTAATGTAGACCAGTCTGGTCTCCCAACAGTGGATGCTCTCACACGAGCCACCTCAGGTAACAGCCAATATCGGGCCGGAACGCCAAAGTGTGTAAAGAAGCTGTAAAGGATCTGGGATAGGTGGAGTACCCAGTCAGCGTTTGTATTCGCACCACGGTGGGTGTGAGGAAAAATTCAACGCATTACCTAACGACGGCGCGCCTTGGCATCGATGAACATCGCGATGCACGACCAACATGACTGTGAATTGACGAAGACGTTGCACAATTAGCAATACGCAATGTAGGCGAGTAGAGCACATGGTGATTACCCAGACAAGTGTCAGGTGCACATTCTGCGGTGACGGTTCGCGCCCCTGAAGAATGCGGGGAGGCGCTCCGGTGATGGGCAGTCCGAGGAGATGCTCGAAAGTTCATCCCCAGAGTCACACTTCTGAGGCGATCATAACGCCATGTTGCGGGGAACAGCGCATCAGATGTGCGTCAGCGAATGAATGCTAGCGGGCGGAAAGTCTGCCGTTGCGATGGACGAGAGCCCCAGGGTTTTCCGGTGGAGACAGTCTGGTATAATGTGTGCTGGAGAGAAAGGCCGTCGGCGAGTCACATATGTTGGCCGGTGATGCATCAAGCCACCACGGTGCCTTGTTGGCGGCGGGAAAAGCACAAGCTGAATTTCGGAGTGCATTCGGCTATGGTGATCAATCGGCGGTCAGCATAACTGCGTGTGCGTGGTGATGCATAGCAAAGTTAGTTGGGCGTGAATAATCACTCTTTCTGGTACAAGCTCAGCTGAGAAGGTTGTTGACGTCTTTTTAGTCGGCAGGCACGACAGTTACAGGACGATCACGAGAGCGGCAGGCCGTGCGTACCTTCCTCCTGACCCAAAAATTGTATGGAAGGCGTAGGGGTGGGCTTGCTTGAACCCGTTAGCGTGGCGTGCGCCATCCCTGCATCTGGCGTTAGCGATGAAATCATGCGAAATCGAGTTTCTCTCATGTAAAACTTCCATGAAAATGCGTCTACGCCTTTAAATAAGGCCACGCCCTACCCCAAGTAACCCCCTTGGTTACTCTGCAAGTCAGAACATGTTCCTGCCACAGACACTTATTAACCACCTACACTCCCACAAGGTCAACTCTTGAACGTCGCACTTATCAATTACTTGCATATCGGATCGCGGCCCACGCCTTCACACCATTGGCCAGCCCCTTATCTCGCAGATTCTCAACTACAATCATCCACTCACGTCACTCAATCTCAGCCCTACCCCGGATTCTTTATCATGCCCGGTCGTCTGTTGAGCACCCTCGCGAGGGTTGCGCCCACGCCATTGCCTAAACTGGACCCCGTTAAACCACACGCCGAGGGCCTGCTTCCGCCAGTATACTCATACGACGCACCCCGCGTAAAAGCAAAGTCCAAGTCGGAAGAGTCGCTCGTCATGGATATCTTCAACCGCCACAAGCATGACAAGCACGCGAAGGAAAAGGAAGAAGTCAAGAAGAGCCCCAAGGTTGAGGCTCAGGGTGCGGCTTCCATGAACATGAGCGTCGAGTCGCCACCCATTGTCTTCTACAACAGCCCGCAAACTTCGACTGGCGCAATTTTCTCGGGTCAGCTCGTCATCAATGTTCATGATCCCTACGTCACCGTGGAAAAATTCGAGATGCGCATGCTCGCCATCGTTTCCACTAAGAAGCCTGTCGCCCCACACTGCGCCGAGTGCAGCACGCAAACCACTGAAATCCACAAGTGGGAGTTCCTGACGCATCCTACCACCCTGCGTCATGGTCCACACACTTTCCCCTTTAGCCATTTGCTACCGGGACACCTACCCGCGACTACGCATGGCAGCCTCGCTACCGTCGATTACTACCTGTCTGCTGTTGCCACTACCTCATCGGGAAAGATTACCTACAAGCGTAACCTTGACATCAAGCGCGCCATCTTCCCGGGTGCCGAAAAGCACTCCATTCGAATCTTCCCACCCACCAACCTAACCGCTTCGGTTAAGCTGCCACCGGTCATCCACCCGATTGGCGACTTTCCCATTGAGATGCGCTTATCCGGTATCGTTCAGAACAAGGCGGACTCACAGACGCGCTGGAGACTTCGCAAGCTCAACTGGCGTATCGAAGAAACCCAGAAGTTCATCGCTCCAGCTTGCGCCAAGCACATCTCCAAGGTCGGTGGTGAGGGCAAAGGCGTCCTTCATGAGGATGTCCGCGCCATCGCTAGCGAGGAGGTCAAGACTGGCTGGAAGACCGACTTCGAGAAGGGCGAAATCGATGTAGAGTTCCAGGCTGCCTGCAACGTCGGCCTCAAGCCTCTATGCGACATGGAGAGCCCTAGCGGAATGAGCGTTAAGCACAACCTTATCATCGAGATGGTCGTTGCTGAAGAGTGGGCACCACTGAAGAAGCTTAGCCAGGCTACTCCTACTGGTGCTGCCCGCGTTCTCCGTACCCAGTTCCACCTCGTTCTTACTGAGCGCTCTGGTATGGGTATCGCCTGGGATGAGGAGCAGCCCCCTCTGTACGAGGACGTTCCCATTAGCCCGCCCACTTACATCGAGGACTGCGAATTCCCATGGTCCAACAACAGCTCTCGTTCCGGTAGCTTCAGCCTGGAGCAGTAGCTTTGAGCCTTCCATTTCTTTTCATTATCTATACCCCATTTACGATGCAATCATCGACGCTTCACGAATCTCCTTACTGTGCCATTGGCCTGATTTTGCTTGGAACTATCACTAGTGGACTGTAGGATATACCCGGCGTCGCGTTCATATGCTCGCCACTCTTCTTGTCTGTTTTTGTATGGCGTTTTGGTTCATTGCTGGGTTGCTTGAGTTGGGCCTGTACGGTGCCCCTCTTGCATGGGATGAATATCCAGCAGGCGTTTTGCATTAGCACAAAGAAAAGTTCAACTGTCAGATCACGCGTTGTGATATACATAATAGCAAGTAATACATAGTATCAGCAGAATCAACTTCTACGCTCTCACACCACTGCACATTCCATCCTCCACTGAAGAGACCTCAAACTACGACCAGTGATTGTTTTTCCAACATGCAGACGCTGCTACGTGGCGGAAGCTTGCTACACCAGCCCCTCAGCTTCACATGTCAGTCGCCAGCACCACCTGCCTCCACCTGCCAGCCAGTCGAGACCTCACCGCTTCACCACTCATCCCCATCGGATACACCTTCCCAAAACGTACCTCACGATATTCGCCCCTCGAGTCGCACTACCGGAGAAAAGTCTTTACCCACGTTACACGGCTAGCACAGCATTCTAGATCACAAGTCTCCCCACATCCTTGATACATGACATGCAACCAGCGCGCCTCGCATCGGCACTTGCGGTACCACGCCGATGACACATAACATGCACTTGAGCGGGTACCTTACTTGCTCGCCCTGGTATGCACACTATACTTCATCCTGGCCCCTTGTCGGGGATCACTCGCATGAGGCAAGGCTCTGTCCCGCCGAACCGGTGGCTTTAGAACAACAGACGTCAGGGCTAGAATGCCTGATCAACCAGGGATCGGAGGTGCGCGATGGGATGGGATTGTTGTATTCTTCCATGTTTGGTGAGGCGATGGGCGGGAAAGGATTTCCTATTTGGGGTATGCAGGGCTGTGCGGCTCTGCGGGGTCTTGGCGGGGAAGAAATATAGGATCTGGAGTGGCAATGCGGGTATGGGGTGATGTAGGCCGAGATGTTGAGGATGTTGATCTTCGTATTGTAGTGGTGGTGATGAGGTTGATGTTCGGTGATGGCTCGGGTGGGTACAGCGAGTAGTGGGTATGCCAGGGAAGAGACGAAACATGGTTCACGCGATCGAGCACTCCTTGACCTCATGGTTCTCATCCTTCAACTGACGTAGTCATTCCCTCATGCTCAATCTCTCACGATCATCCGATCGAAGCGTCAACATGCGCGTCCGACTGCATCGAGTCTTTCATCTGCTCGAATGCATCCGTAAACTCTGTACAGTCCCAGACATCGTCGTCTTCGGGAACGAATCGCGAACCTGCGTATTCATCTTTCGATAACCCGGGCGATGGTACCATCTCTAGGTGCAAGATCTGACGCATTCGCTCGTCTTCCCACCAAGATCTTTGACCCATCCAAGTAGCAACCAGACCAACACGCTGCTCCCTAGTCTTGTTGGTCACAGCGAAGAAAGCCGGTTTGAAGGTCGTCCCACGCGGCGGCTTCAATGAGAATGTCAGTGTTTCCAAGTTTGGAAACTCTTCTAATATCGCCTCGCCATTGCGTAATACCTCAGGCCAAAACCGTCTCTTCCAGCAATAGCTCACATGCTCGAGAGACTTGTCAAAGATGCCGCGAGGACTTGCTTCAGTTACAACGTGCCTTACTAAACACATGTTGGCAAGTCCGACGTTGATGTTGCCTAGAGCCCAGAAAGAGAGGACGTTCATTCCATAAAATACTGGGCTGCTCTCCGCTCGAAGCTGTCGACATGTTCTCCAAAGTGCGACGGGTATTTGGCCAGTGCTTAGCGGTTGCGGTTCAATCGGTCCGTCACCGCCATGCCGGATGTTCATTGCTCTCGCGACTGGCCGGACAGCAAAGGGGTCGCGCGAGTAAACGAGAATCGCGCCTGGGACGCGAAACGCGAACTCATAGACTAGATCTCGAAGCTCGCGTGGTAGGTCCAGAAAGCCTACTCTAGAATCGTCCTCTTTGAACGATGGCGCCCAGGTAAGCGATGTGTTCGGTTGTTGCTGTGGTTGTTAGCTTGCAGGTGGCCAGGGGGTTGCGACCGATGGCACACACGTTTGACGCCATTGTCAATTGGCGTTCCAACTGAGATGCAGGATATGAGAACGAAGGCAACAGCTTTTCACTCTTCGTGATGACTGCGATATGGTAAAGGGCGGAAGAATGACAGGCAGAATTCCTGAACTAACTGTTTTGGGTACGATGGGCGGGGCTCAATAAATCTCGCGATTGGAGTTGTGGATCTATCCTCGCGTCCTCGCCTTGCGATACTGACTATCTATACAAGCTTTTTCGTATGTCGCGCGTTTGTTCTAATACGGATGTTTCATGCCTCTAACATGTCTATGCTAGCTATCAGAAACGCGTAGACAAGGTTGCAGGCATTGTCCGCGCTTGACGCAATGGCTTCAACCACGGTGTAGGTCTCGCTAAGACGTATTCGTTTGCAACATGACTATATATTAAGAGCGCAAATCTACTCTGCTACTCTGACTTTCAAGTACCGTTTCTCTTCTTTTCCCCTAAAACTACAGACAAACGTGTCATGTGCGCTTCGTTCAAAACGAGCTGAAAAGAGCGACATGAGCCACGCTCCTTCCAACACGCCATCGTGTTTCTTCATGTCAACTCACTATCGCAATGTTAGCCCTAGCCTTTCAGAAAAAAGCCTTCCCTGACCACTTTTTCTAGAACATTACTGAAGAGCTACATGTAGTGTGCTGGGCTAGTCCTCGAAAACACTACTGACCGCGCCCATGTCTGAATATGCTCGAAAATCAAAATTCCTAAGAGCACTCACTACATCTTTCAAATTGAGATGCCTCGCTCGCTATGGCTGCCTGGATTTTGGTGTTGCTTAGTGTATAGAGAAAGGCATTGAATCTGTCTCAAAACCACGACATCATTCTTGTTCCTCAAATTCCTCAAAATTCACTGAAATCCAGGACATGTTTCTGGCATGGTTTGGAGAATCCTAACGAGAACAACGTCATGATCTTGCCTTTGCGTTCTAACTCCAGTATGCTCAGGCTTGTACCACGTACTCCACTGCTGTTCTCAAAACCTGCGACCCACCGGAGTATGGTCGGAGCACGATGTCGTTAATTTGACTTGTCCGAATAATCGCCTGCGCAAAGACATGCGCCACTACTTGCTTTCCTCTCAAATATCTGGTTACCTTTCTAAAAGAACAAGGTCAGCAATATCCTCGCGCATGGTCGTTCTCGCCGCGGTATTCGCTTAACTCATGCTTCAGAATGAGTAGCTTGACAACATATAAAATCGTTGTCTCTTGAATCCCTTCGTCACCTCACCAATAATTCTCAGATATCCAAAATATGCTTAACAAAAGCTATGGTAGACCTATCGATGGCTCTGCTGCCGCTGCCGCCGCCACCGACTACCAAAACCATCTTTGAACTATACATGATCTGCGCGCTTGCTTTCTAGACATTGCGAAGTCGGCTACTGCTCCAATCGCAAAATGTATGCAAAACTAAAATGCAATGGCATGTCACCTAGGTGGACTGCGCGCTTCTTCTTCCCTCTGAGAAGAAGATCCGCTGCTACACATGGAATAGTTAGCACGTTCAACCAGTGCGTATAAGATGTCTCGCTGCCTCGGTAGCTCTCTCTCTTCCATCTTCTATTACGTTTACCAAAAACACCAAAATACAGAGACACCATCATGATGTTGTTTTCCGCGCCGAGTGGTCTAAAGCTTTTGCATTCAACAAGATGCCTCTGCGTGTCATCATCCGCCTCAATTACCATTATTCCATGTTTTTGTGAATGGAGAAAACGACAAAAAAGCCGGAGTGGTCATAATCATGTTCTTCTCTACCTTGTGAACTGGTCATTTGATCAAGACGAAAGAAGATACGAACATGTTTGGGTGGAGTGAGGAGAGCATGTACGAAAATCTCATTGTGAACGCATGTATGTCCGCACCGGAGTCAATCCGGAGTTCATCATAAAAGAACGTACTGAGCATAGCATGAACTCAAGGCCCGAGATTTAAGGATTTATCACACATACCCTTTATGGTCCTATTCGTCAGTTCTTCCTGACCTCGCTGCCGGATACCCTAGCAATAGTCTCCAAAGCCGTTCCAAAACATTGCGGCTTTGAGAGTCCCATGTTTTACTATCCCATTTCTTTTTGAAGATCATATCTTCCGTCGACTATACGCCCAATAAGCCTTCATGGGCAACTTCCAATCCACCTTTCTGAGACTCGCATCAAAGACATCAAAGTCTACGCCCTGTAACCTATCCAACCAACTCTGCGTCGCGATACTCGGCATAAAAACCCCAAAGGCTTGTTCCACCTCCGCCAACTGCGCCTCCTGCCCTGTATTCATCTGCTGCACACTATATTGATGATCTTCCTCATTCTGGTGTTCAAAGTCATGGCCAAGGGTACCCTCTGATCGTAGTTTCGAAAGCATCTCGCGCGCAGTGATGAGATGATCGTTTGCGCGTGTTGCAACTGTGAAGATGGCGTCGCGCAGACCGGGAGCAGATGCGCCTTGTCGGAAGACGTCTTCTTCGCGGACGTTGGCTTCAGCCATTACATCGAGGGGAAGAAGTACGGCGCCTTGGGTTGGGCCAGATTGGCCTGTCATGGAGTTGCTTGTACCTAGTGGCTGTTGTGGAGGGAAGGCGATGAGTGGGATGCCGCGTAGTACAGCAGCGATACCCATGGCCTTGCCGATGTGCGATGCAATGTGGTCTGTGGTAAGGGAAGCTTGAGGGAGTGCCGACAACGTCAGATATAGCATTGTTGAGTATGTGTTCTCCGCGTAGCTCTCCAGTGCGGTCAAGGTGGGGTATGGTGGATTGCCTAGGTACTGTTCTCTTGTATTGATGATGCGATGGAACCAGTTCTTGCTTAGCCGTGCCTTTCCATCAGATCGCTCGTGTAAATCCTCAGCCGCTTGTGCTAAGAGAATGGCAACTGGCTCTTTCGGTGGCGTGCCAGCTAATGCCTTGGTAACAGTATCTCTCCAGAACTGCATGCGCATCATGCCACTTGTGGGTGTACTGGTCGTATCGGCGACGCGAGCGACATCGACGTTGAAGGCGCGGATAGCGAGGTAGGCATCTCGGGAGGATTGCGGTATGAAGGTTTGGAGGATATGTGAGGGCGCATCGTATGTTCTGACTAGGTTTGCGCAGTATGCTCGAGCACGTGCGATTTCATCTTGGGAGGGACGAGCCGCATTCTGCAGACAGGGCGAAGCGTGGAATTGCCTCCGTCGTGGGCTGGGGTAGTTGTGTATGCGCCGAATGGGAGCTGTGCGGAGCCTGGGAAGTGGCATTGAAAACTTTTGAGATGGGGGAAAACTATTGTACAAGGCAAGAACTCATGGCAGACCAGACAGAGGGTCAAGGAGAAATCGAGCAGTTGTTAAAGAATGACGAGATGTATGCACAATCTGGGGTAGACACAGTTGCGCGCGGTAAGGCGCAAAGAGTGGATGGCGACTGGCTGGTTGTATGACGCTATCACGTCGATCACCCGCAGTCGCCACGTGAAAGCGCGTCGACGCGTCGAATTGCATGCAGAGCGGCGAATGCGCAACACCAACAACGACATCGCACAACACCATGGAGTCGCCACATCCCGACGAGAGACCTGCAAAAAAGCCCCGATTCTTCATAGAGGACGACTCTTCACCTCTACAGGTCCGCTCAAACCCCACCGACCCTCCTCCTCCGTCGTCCCCGCCACTATATGGCACAGGAAGACCAGACGAAAGCAATGGAAACGACGAGGAGACTGATTTTGGTAGCTTCGATGTCGCCATGCTCCAGGCAGTTGTAGGAGAGCTTTCGACCACTGTACTACGGAAGCTGAAGGACGTGAGCGGTAGCAATGTAGAACGAGGTATGTAAGCAGATGAGCGACTTCAGGCGTATGGCTTACAATTGGTAGCAATAAACCTCTATCTAGACGGTTCCTGGAGTAAAATGTCACCACCAATTCCTGCTCCCATCTTCCAGCCCCGCCGGCAGCCCGTCCAGATGACAATAGCGAATGCCATGAAGCGCACCGATTCCGAAATGTCAATCGCATCCACACCAGGCTCGGGGACGTCTACACCAACAATACTACGAGAGATGCCTAGCAAACGATATATTGGTTCCTTCGGTGTTGCAGCCTGGGCCACCAAAAGCGGAAGCAACTTGCTGAAACACGACGAGAAGATTCGGATCGAGCGTATGAAGCCACAACCCAAATTAAACAAGGCGAAGAAGGTTATCCAACTCAAGAAGCCAGACATCATAGTCAGGTTTCTGAACGGGCGGGGCGAGGAAGTTGGCAGGTTGGACAAAGACTCCGCTACTTGGGTGTCGGTACTACTCGACCAGCAGGTCTGCTCTTTTGAAGGCTCGGTCGTGTACACGCCGGACAAACTACGGACTGGCGACACCATTTATCTGCAGCTGCGGGCTTATTTCATTCGTGCGGCATTCGACAAGCGACAGTTTGCCAAACCGGACAACAACCGAGAGATCAACCTGTTCGAGCAAAAGGAATCGTCCGATGAACGAGACCTTCGCCTGCGTCAAATTGGTTTGGTCAAGCTTTTTGAAAACATCAACCTCCAGCCAACACGCGAGAACGAGACGACAGCAAAGCATAAGCGACAAGGCCTACTACAAGCGGCAGAGAGTGAGGAGAAGAAGAGCGATAAACCAAAGCCGAAAAGTGGCACACCAGCAACGCCGATGACGCCTGCCGATCCTACATCTTCACCACCTCCCGATGAAGCCGAAGAAGGAGAAGAGCTGGAACAAGACCAGCTCGACTCGCTGTACAAGAAGGCGCAATCATTCGATTTCAACACTCCGACCATGGAGCCAGCCAGGACTTTCCGCATGGATTTGCGAAAGTACCAGAAGCAGGCACTATACTGGATGGTCAGCAAAGAGAAACATCAATCGATAGAGGATAAAGAGACCTCGATGCATCCATTGTGGGAGGAGTATCAATGGCCAGTACAAGATGCAGACAACCAGCCGGTAACGGTCATTGAGGATCAGACCATGTTTTACGTCAATCCCTACTCCGGCGAGCTTTCGCTAGAGTTCCCAAAACAGGAGCAGAATTGCCTCGGTGGTATACTCGCCGATGAGATGGGTCTCGGCAAGACTATCGAAATGCTCAGTTTGATCCATACACATAGGACAGAAGTCGACGACGATACATTGGCGACACCGAAACGTCTGCCGCGGTTGCAAAAAGCGAGTGCTGATGTCGAGCCTGCGCCATACACTACGTTAGTCATAGCGCCCATGTCACTACTTGCGCAATGGCATAGCGAAGCTGAGAAGGCGTCCAAAGATGGTACGCTGAAGGCTATGGTCTACTACGGATCGGAAAAGGCCGTGAATCTTCAAAAGCTATGCTGCGCATCGAATGCAGCTAACGCGCCCAACGTTGTCATCACGAGTTACGGTACAGTACTGTCAGAGTACAATCAGGTCATTGCGCAGGATGGAAATCGAGGTTCACACGGTGGCATTTTCTCGCTCGACTACTTCCGTATCATCCTTGATGAAGCACACTACATCAAGAACCGGCAGTCGAAAACAGCAAAAGCTTGCTACGAACTCAGCGCAAAACATCGGTGGGCGCTTACTGGAACTCCCATTGTCAACCGTCTCGAGGACCTTTTCAGCCTAGTCCGCTTCCTCAAGGTCGAGCCATGGGCGAATTTCTCCTTCTGGAAGTCGTTCATTACGGTTCCTTTTGAATCAGGCGACTTTGTGCGTGCTTTGAATGTGGTACAAACTGTGCTAGAGCCATTGGTACTTCGTCGAACCAAAGACATGAAAACACCTGACGGCGAGGCCCTGGTACCACTGCCCCTACGGACAATCGAGGTTGAGAAGATTGTGTTATCACAGGCTGAGCGTGACGTGTACGACCACATCTATCTACGAGCAAAGAGCTTCTTCAGTGCCAACGCAGAAGCCGGTACACTGATGAAATCCTACACGACAATCTTTGCCCAGATTCTGCGACTACGGCAATCATGCTGTCATCCTGTTTTGACACGCAAAGCGAACATTGTCGCTGATGAAGAAGATGCTACGCTAGCATCAGATCTCGCAAATGGATTAGCAGATGACATGGACCTCTCTTCTCTCATCGAGCGCTTCACAGCCGAAGGCGATCAGGATGTCAATAAGTTTGGCGCACACGTCCTGAAACAGATCCAGGATGAAGCTACAGCCGAATGCCCGATTTGCTCGGAAGAACCCATGATCGAACAAGCAGTTACTGGCTGCTGGCACTCAGCATGCAAAGAATGTCTACTAAACTACATAGCTCACCAGCGCGACAAGAACGAAATTCCCCGCTGCTTCAACTGCCGCGAACCCATCAACGCACGCGACGTCTTCGAAGTAGTCCGCCACGACCATGTGACTGAAGATGACGAGAAAGAACATCCCTTCGGCCTCCGCGCCTCCGTATCACCGCCTCCCTCTACACAAACCCCCCGCATAAGCCTACGCCGCATCGGCCTCTCCGGCTCCGCAAAAACTCAAGCCCTCCTAGGGCACCTCAAGAAAACTCGCAAAGAAGAAAAAGGTGCCAAGACTGTCGTTTTCTCCCAATTCACATCCTTCCTCGATCTCATCGAACCGGCTCTAACACGAGACCACATCCCCTTTCTCCGCTTTGACGGCTCCATTTCGCAGAAAGAGCGTGCGCGTATACTGGCTGAGTTTACCACGTCGCATAAACCTTACGTTTTGCTACTAAGTTTGAGAGCGGGTGGTGTGGGGTTGAACTTGACGTGTGCGAATAAAGTGTTTATGATGGATCCGTGGTGGAGTTTTGCGGTTGAGGCGCAGGCTATCGATCGAGTACATCGGATGGGGCAAGAGAGGGAGGTCAAGGTTGTGAGATTCTGCGTGGAGGGGAGTATTGAGGAGAAGATGCTTAGGATTCAGGAGAGGAAGAAGTTTATGTAAGTTTGAGGAAGTGGTGTTGGTGGTTGGGTATATGCTAATGTGAGACAGTGCGAGTTCGTTGGGTATGATGAGCGATGAAGAAAAGAGAGTACAGAGGATTGAAGATATTAAAGAGTTGTTGAGTTAGAGGACAGGTCGGCTGGAGAGATATCGAGGGACAAGGAAGAGATGTTTTTGCATGGATATACCCTTCTTTGGCTGGCCCAAGGCCTGGAACTGGAAGCCTCGAGGTCTAAGCATCTCTGTCGAAATACTCACGCGTGCACATGAACCGGCATTGGTTTTTACATGACTCTATACATGGTCTACATAATTGCCTGCCACGTATTCTGTGGACGGTATGCTTGCAGTTTACCGTATGAAATGCTGTCGCAATGCAGAATCACTATGACAGGACTGTGAACACGGCAAACTATTCACTCGCTGTCTGCAGAATGGTTCTAATTTGTGTCGAATTTTCGTACCCAAAGATCCATCCAATTCAACCAATAAAACCTATTCTCCCAGTCATCTCCATATGCATCCGCCATGAGCTCATCCTCGAGTCCATGGTCATCGAAACCATCCTCCGCTTTTTCATAATGGTATGTGAGGAATCGTGCGACCGCTGGTGATGCGCGATCGCTCAGTGAGTATTCTCGCTTCTCGACGTCGACTGTCATGATATCGCATATTATGGCCGCTGGACCTTCGGTTGGGTCTTTCGAGAACAAGTCCGCTATGACTTGAACCAGTGGCATCTGAACGGGGAGGAAAGCCGTGACTACTAGTGTACCGGCGTCGATCGCTAGGAGACCTTCTGGATCGGACACGAAGTTGATATTATCGCCGTCATTGGATAGTCTCTTCAAGATTTAATGGGCTTTGATCTCGTAGTTCGGATCTTGGAGCACAAGCTTTATCGCATGCCGATCCGGGTCAGTTTGGCGGTAAAAGTCGTTCAAAATTTGTATGATGCTGAAAACGGCCATGTACTGGATAGCCGAATGATAAAACTTCTTGTTCAGATTCAGCGCACCCAGTCCAAAGCACACGACCTGCGTAATCGGTACACATCTCTTAGCTGTTTCCTCGAAGTCTTCACGAAGCTTCCTCCTTGAAGAGCTCTCTTTCCAGAGTCTTTTCGTGTGCATCATAGCTGCCCAATATTCTTGCATCTTAGCAGTATCTTGGTGTTCATTCAAGCACTGCCGATCGAAGGTTATGAACGTGTATGGTGTGTCGATGCAATCATTTTTGCTATCTTTGTTGTACTCGAAGCGCTTTGATCTGGTCAGAATGTATACCATATCGATGCTGGAACTCAGGATGCATCTCTACCCGGGAAAGATATTCAACCTGGATGAAGTTAGAGTTAAGATTGTTGTTATCCAATCGCCAGATCTTGTAGCTATTGTGATTTAGCCCGTAACCATATAGATTTTGAAAGCCTCTTTGATCAGGTCTTATAGAAAACCCTTCACGTATCTGGTCGACAAATAGTTTGACATCGTTCAGCAGTCCGCGCGTGTAGATCGGTTTGCGCTTATGTTGACTCTCTTGGGTGATGAGGTCAACGCGGTATCCGAAGACGATCTCCAAGTCTTCGTCATCAAGATCGTCCAGCAAGTCGGAATTTATATTCTCTTCGTCATCGATTCCCTTATCGGAACTATTTCTCACAACGGAAAGATTTCGAAGTCCATCAATAACATCTGCAGTCAACTCGATGGAGGTTGTCCTTGCGCTAATCGAAGACATCCGAAACGAGTGTTGTGAATCTATCGTCCTTGGATAGATTGGCAGAATCGTTCCCGGTTGATCGACGTTGCCGTTTCGTCGTGGTGATTTGCTTGTGCGTATGAATGTAGCAGGGGTCATATAAGATCGAAAGCGAGCGTACCCTGCGGTACAACATGACTTCTTCACCCTGTCCAGAATACTCCCTACTATTTGAGCGACATTGTGAAAGTAATGTGAGTCGCAAGTCTCTTCCCTTTCAGATTGAGACATCGTGAAAATTGGTCGGGGACGACCCGCGAAGATGGCTCGAAGTTGTAATCGGGATAAGTAGCGATATGCTGTGCACTGTTTGGGTTTCCAAGAGGAGAAGAATTCAATAAAGCTTTCACACGGCTGGTGCATTTTCGCTCATCCTTGTCTTGTCGTGGCATGAAAAGCCACAAAACCCAACCGCGGCTCGCACTTCGCTAACCTTGGTAGAGTTATCAGTATCGCAATCAGCAATCGTGGCCTGCTTGTAGCCTTGTAGGTAAATTTTAGAGAACCGAGAAGCCAGCTTCATGTTCTGCCTATTGGTAATTGCCTACTCAACCTCTTTAAGCATGATGAGTGCGACTGATGTCCTTTTCCAGGTCACCAGTACCTTCTGTCAGAGGCCTTTCTGTGGGATGGATAGCCAATAAGAGCAGACTTCTCAGAGCCGCTACCATGCGAATTGCCGGACGGCCAGGAGATTCGAAGAGCTCATTATTACTGCTGTTCGATACACTGCTGTTGATGACTCTTTCGACGGCTGGAGCGCCCAAGGCTGACCACCCCTACCTCATCGATGTCGACCCGGAATCGTGTTATCGGCGCATCTTGTGTCTGCTGACGCTCCCTCTCCAATATTGCCGTAGCCTGATGCTAATCAAGAAAAACAAATGGGAACCTTACGTGATCTTCGAGGTTACCGAACACCAAGCGGCTTGCAAGTTGAACATAGCTGGCAGATAAAGATGACTCCAACATTTACCTTGATGGAATATTAAAGGTGAGTTTGTTGAAACTCTGAATTGTACGAATTCTTGTGTGCGGCCAGCTCTAGGCTCCTGTCTCGCACTTTGCGTTTGGCGTCCATCCCTCCAGATCGCAAAAAGCATGGGCGCCATGCATACGAGTGTGCCGTGGTTCCGCGAGAAAGCACTACCTACATAAGTTCCAAGGCATTATCTTCCAGTCATCATGGTTAATGACGTTACTATCGCACGCTTGATTGGAGTTGACATACAACGATGGCGCCGCAGAGATGGAGCTGTATTTATGATGGCGAGCGCGCGATTATTTGAGACGGGTTGTCAAGTGCGGAACGAAGCGGATGTCGCACTAACCCACTGAACGGCGATGTCGACGACGGCCACCTCAATCTTGGAAGCTATATCTATCCCGTTACGAACTCTCGAATGCGAATGCGAGCTCTACCCACTTCAGCGAAGATTTTGATTCGATATCGTCTTGATTGAACTGGGTATAGTGTGGGATCATCCTTGCGTGAGAAGATTCTCCCGACCCACCAACGAAAGCATCGTCCACGTACCTCACATCGCATTCGCGTTATCCCTCATCCTGCGGCTTGGGAAGACTTCGAGACGGTCCGTTGCGACGATAGCCTGATCGGTCGGTTCATCGTCGAGGCCCAAAGCTCTGGTCTCCGGTCACGTAGCCCGCTGCAATGCCACGCCTCGGCCACAAAAAGTCCGTAACCGTCACCCCACCCTTACCAATTGCCATCCCACAAATCAGTAACATCAAGCCGTTGCATTTCCGTTCATCCCCGTTCGATATGTCAAGCTCTCCATGTGTTCTTGTCTAACCTAGTTCCTTCTTATAGATCACGGTTAGGCTGCCGACAATGCAAAGCTCGTCACGTTAAGGTAGGGTGCATCATATTTAATCAAGCACTACATGCTTATATAGAGTCGATACTGAAGTAGCTCAGTGTGATGAACTCAAGCCGTGCACCAATTGCGCTCGCCATGGCGTCCCGTGTAGCCTCGTCGTATGGGATCCCAATACATACCAGCCTACCGCTTCGGCATCTTCCGCAGCCTCTTCATCGCGACGTACGAATCAGTCACCGCCCGAACGATCCATAGCTGTACGACCCACAAACTGGCGTTTCGCATACTAGAGCTTTTCTCATTGGTGTAACAGGACTCTTCGGCATCTTCAACGCCTGCCGCTCATACAGGCTACTCGCGCAACCCGTCGACCGCAGCCGGAGCAAGGGCCGTGTCGACAATATCGGAGGAGGATTCCTCCGACTCTGATGCATACCCCTTCTTGTCTAGATATATACATGCTGGTCAACCGTCTCAGTCTTCACTATGGCTGCGAGACTTGGAACTCTTGTAAGTCGGCTTAGCTTGGGCAAGAATTGTTACCAATTATCTTTAGACATCACTGGACAACGAAGGCGTTCGATGGGCTATCTCAGAGACCTGATCTTCGAAATATGTGGCGAGTAGAGGCTCCTAAACACGCCAACGCGCACGACTATTTTATGCATGAGATTCTAGCCTTTGCCGCGCTGCACAAGGCGTACCAGCAGCCTTCAGATCAACGCCAGCCATACTACGCTTGCGGTATACACCACCAGGATCTTGCGATTCGAGGTGTCCGCGAGAGGCTCCATAACGTTACAAACGAAGAGGCTCCGGCGATTGTAGCTACGTCAACGCTTCTGACTTTAAGCGTCTTTGCTTCAACAGGATTTGAGGCTCAGTCCGCACCCACTACTGCAGTAGTAGACGGCATCGATAGCATCATGAATGCCTTCCATCTTATGCAGGGTATGGGACATGTTCTTGCGCTAGCTCAGGCCGCAGTGAGAGAGTCTTTTGTCGGCCCTATGTTGAGAGATCCGACAGAACCTACTGCATCTCAACCGATGCTACAAGAGTTGAAGGACCACTTGCCTGCACTGACTGCATTTATCGGAAACAAGACCGATCTTCCGGAGGCTGAACGAAAATTATATCTCACAACCATGGCATACTTTGAACCAGCTCTTCAAATATCGTTACCTCCTCGGGTCGATAACCGAGAGCTACGTTTCCTGTTCTTTTGGCCTCTCCACTTGGACCCAGAATTTATGGAATCTCTTCGACAGCGGAGATCAGGCGCTATCGCCATTCTGATGCATTTCGCGGTTGTACTTCTCGCAGCTGAGCCTCGATACTGGTTCATGGAGGACTGGGGCCATCGTGTGATGAAGGCATGCCAGAAGGTCATCGATCAAAGCTGGATACCTGCTGTACAGTGGCCTCTGTCGTTTCTCGACCAAGTTCCAACATGGGATTTGTTCGCGAATCTTACACGCCAAGGACAGAGTTCTGGACCGTTGACGGACACGTCATCTACATTACGGCAGCCGACAGTCATTCCTCAACAAGAGCCTACCCCTATGGGATCTTCCGCTTCCCACGGCGAGGCGCCGCAGCCCTTCTCTTTACAACTACAAGGCACAAAGTATGCCGTTCAGATGGGTAGCGCAGTCGACGAACAGGTTCCAGACGAGGACTAATCCCTAGTTCTGCCTCCACATCATGCAGTGGCTAGGCCAAACATAACAACCCAATGAATTTGCAGCCGATGCTATATTGCGCATGAGCGTGGCGCGATTTTTCACCCATGATCACGATGTTGCCGTGTTATGGACCTGCAGTTCTCTAGCGGCAGCAAGCAGCGAAACCTCGGGTACATCCCAAGAGGGTGGTGCTCCCGGCTAGGTACCCGCATTAATAGCGGCAACTCGATGCACACCACGGCCGGCAATGCGAAAGAGATCGACGGGCCAATAAGTACTTTATTGCGGCGTAGGCGTTGCAATTCCAATTACTCTAACACGACGTCATTGCAAGCTACATATCATGTGTAGGACGTCAATACGAATGAGCATGTAATTATCAGCGCTCCGATCCTATGATGGCTTTGCATCGCATCTCGCCCACTGAGCAGCCCGCATGCCAAGACGCAACTCTCGTTTTTGCAATATATATGCCGACTTGTATGAACGCCCGCCACTACGTTGCTTATACGAACGCTGTCCAGGCAGGCTTACACGTGCCGTGTTTCTGCTCATCGCAAGATTCATCGCATGTCCATTACCCACCTAAGCCCAAGCACCATCTCAACAACTCGCTCATGCGATCGGTATGACTATGGAGAATTGCCACGTCAATATCGCTCAACGACATCCCAGGCTGACTTTGCCTTCCATTGCACCCAATATGCGACCCGTGTTCTGTGTGACAGCCCCCAAAATGCTTTCTTTTCGCTTCTCACTCACGATCCAGACCCGTGCCGCTTTCTCACGTAAGTCGTATGCGGGGCTACTGCACGGTACTTTAGCCAGCCGCTGGAATGACTGGTAACAAAGAACGGTGGCGTATACTGCGATCCCATGAGTGCGCGCCTTCCTCTTTCGACATAATGGAGAATGGGGAATGCTGAGCCTCATTGTTGGTGACGAGACATTTTCATTGTTGTCTGAGAAGGTATACGAAGGTGGAAATTCGATCAATACCTCTATGAATGATATCGATAAGTCCCGCGTCCTCGCGCTGCGGTCAAAATAGCGACAGCAACAGCAGATGCAGTTCTGATGCTTCCACCATGTGCCCTGGTCAACGTGGATGCGCATGCAGCGACGATCCTTACTGCGACCAACGCGGCAATTCGGTATTGCCGTCGCGAGTCAAATGGGAACGATGCGCATATTGAAGATCTTCAGTAGTGTTCTACCGCTCCTACATGTCGGAAGCTAGAAGATCCGTTCTCTAGGATGCAGCCACTGGTGTGGGGAGCATACAATATTGTACGGTGGGGCTGCAGATGCAGTACTGTTTTTACGATGCTGTACCGCATGGGAATCGTAATGCGTACTACGCAAGAACGTTCGATTGTTGTGAGACGCCGGAAAATCATTGAAAGGTGCTGATGCTGTGAACTTTGTGTCCTGCGCAAAGATGGCAATGCGATGTACTATTACATTACAGTCATAAAGAGTGTACTAGTGGGTATCTCAATCATCCAATCGTAATAAACACCATCAAAGAAAGATCAGAAATTGAACTTGAAATGTCGTAGTTTCGGATGAAAATGTTAAGGAGGCAAAAAGCATGACACAAAACAATCAACCATCTAGAAAAACAGGAAGAATGTGCAATCAAGAAGTCGCCTTCACCTCCGCCAACATGCAGCCGCAAACGTCGACCTTCAAGCTGGTGACATCGGCCTGTTCGGGTCGTCTTCACTTCTCCGCCAGCGTTCTAGCTCTTCAGGTGTTGGCTGTGAGACCGCTGTGCTGTCGCTTTGGATAGTGGTGTCGCTCAATCCCCTAGTGTGTGACGGCCGTCGATGCATTGTAGATTCCTCCGCATGTTCAGTGTTTCCAGATTGTGCTCCTGCCTTCGCTCTAGCAATCTCTTCCGCAGTAGCTGGCGCACCAGGCTCTGCTTCTGATTTGGCCACATCAGTACTAGGCTCCGCTTCTGATGCGTTCTTATTCGCCAATACTTCATCGATGTTTGTGGAAAGTGAATTGTCGCTCGGACTTCGACTGTGCGGAGGTTTCTGGAACGGTTTCGGGTCTTCGTTCTTTTTGGGCAAGGAGCTTATCGCATCTTCACCGGGGAGTTCTGCAATTGGCGTGCGCGGTGTGTTGTTGCCGGACGAGCCGCGATCGCTGGGCCCACCTTGACGTCGCGTTCTACCAGCGGCGAAATAGTCGACAGTTTCACGGCCTTCGGGGGGAGGGCTATAAAGCTCGGCAGGAGTGCTTTCGGGTGACAATTCGCTGATAGGAGGAATAGACTTGTGGTCAGCGTTGTAGTAGCCAGTTGTAGAATCTTTCGGTGACTGGAGAGTTTCAGAACCAGTGAGCTCTGAAATACGGCGATATTTGATCTCAGTGCCTGCATAGGTTGTATCGATTTCAGAAGGCTTCTCCGCTTCTTCCTCCGCCTTTCGCTTCTTCGCCTGCCGGCGTTTTCGCCACAAGAAGAAGACGCCTATGGCGACTATAATGAAAGCGCCGACGATACCGACAACAATCCCGGCAATCGCACCAGCCGAGAGACCACCTCCAGAGCCAGGATCGTCTGGGACGGGTAGCCCCGTAAAGTCTCTGTCGAAGATTGTGACTAAACTCGGATTTGGCATTGGATCAGGGAATGCGGCTGGAGCAACGGTGAAGTTTTGGTGTTCATAATCGACAACGATATACGCCTCTTGCAGGAATGTGCGCCCTAGCACGAACTTTCCATTCTCTGTGCGTCTTATAGGAAGGTATCGTGTCTGACTGGAATAGAACGGCCAACTAGCTTGTTGATCCAGAGCCGAGTATGGTAGGACGATGGATGTAAATTTTGTGCTTTCGACGTCAGGATTGGCGCTAATCTTGAAGGTAACACTCGCGTCAAGTCGTAGGTTTTGCTCGTGCGATGTCTCATTGACAGTGTATAACTGGGTATCTCTGTCGAATGTCAGACCGAAAGCGGTGACAAATTCATCGCATACTTCGTCCGGCAGTATAAGGTATGGAAACGTGGAGTCGATCGTAGCAGGGAAGCCTCCTGTTTTATTGGTGAATGAAAATCGGTTGGCTTCGAGTTCCTGGTCAGGCTTGTAGGTGATGGAATTGACGCCCACAGCAAGTGTGTTGTTCTGCTTGCTGGGCATACTAATTGAGACGCCACCTTGCTCAGACAGCCGTGTTCTATCGTAACCACCGAATACCAAGCTTGCGAGGTATCCGTTGTTGTTGTTACCTGTACTTGTCAGCGTTCGGGCTCTGTGGATGGCAGTAGTAAACACGTGTTTAATCTGCATGATGTACTCACGGTAGTAGGCGCCAGCCGTGTATCCAAATGAGCGACTCGCAATCTTGTGCGCACCTCCGTACATGTTCTCAATGAAGTTTGGCCTGAAAGCCCCGGGCGGACCAGTGGAGCCTACTGCCAGTCCCAACGAGCCCATAAAGAAGTTGGAAATGGCATACTGCGTGACATATTGAACTGGCATGATGAAACTTTGTGGTGAGCTAGCGCCCAAACCCACATTATCCTCCCCCCAGATCGCGTTTGGATCTCCCTCCACTGTGATATTATACCACTCAGGCAATGGAAAATTGTAAATTCCTACTTGTTTCCATTGGGGAGACTTCGAATCATCGAATCCTAGAGACTGACTGTTGCCGTCCGATCCGATGCCGCGATTTGCTGCGCATTCATCCTCGGTGGGAGAAGTGCACCAGTCAACTCTTTGTGGTACTAAGGTAGTTCCCAAGGAGGTGGATATGAGCACCTTGAAATTCTGGCCATTGCTGCTGTTCGTACGGTCATCGCCGATATTGATGGGGAATGTTGACCACCTTCCGTCGTTGCCTTCCCAATCGCCGCTGGGACTCAGGACATAGGGCGTGGGGGGAAGCTGAATATCCTCAGCGCGCTTGTGAGAGAACATCATAGCAACCTAGCATTGCGGATCGCGACAAACCGAAGGGCGTTCGATTGATAAGAATAAACTAAAGATAAGTACGGGCACAAGGCGTAGAAAAGACCAACATCATGTCAGCTACTATAGACAACTAGCGGCAGCCTCGACTCTAGGTCAGCTGAAGCTGGAGGTGCGGCAATACTGAGATTGAGCCGCGACTCTCTTACACAGTGCGCACCAGCACTCAATAAACAATAGTCTAAACGTCCTCATCCACGCTGCTTGGATCGGTTAAACATCGATTCGCCTGGCCGTCAAAGGCGCGTCAAGCCCATCTGCTTATTGTGGGTGCAAAGCGCCCGTGCCTCAGGCGGGGTAGAGGCACGGTATCGCCAGGGCGCCCTGAGGTTGCATATTACCTGTGGAAAAGAAACACTGTGACTGGATATGGCGACACCGGTGAAGGGGCACAGGTTGTGTGGGCGCCATCTGTTGTCCTATTGGGGGAAGATTCAGTATAGCGGGATCGCGACAGGCATTCCATCGAGAGCCTGGATGGAAATCGCTGTTGAGCAGGGCCGCAGAAAGGCTGCATGCTGAGGTGGCTGGAAAGGCAGACCTCGAGAGAGACCTTGACAGCCCGCGGAAAGGCGTTGGAGCTTGACTGGATACAGTCATTAGGGCCGCTCGATGATCTTACTCAGCGGGAGCCAGCAGCCCAATCGCGCGAACCGCTGCCCCACTGTCCCGTAGAGCACGGCCCTCGGTTCTCACGTGCATGCACCTCCACCCACACCTTGCATCATGCCCTGATCACAGTCACTCTTCTTGTCACCCTGCACAACCACTCCCTATAAGAGACGCGTTCAAACAGGCTCTTATGCTAGGGTCGTGTAGCCAGTGCGAGTGTGGCGTTCGATACCAGTGGATCAGTGCAGAGTTGCTAACAATCAATCCAAACTGATGAGACTGACTGACTGACTGATTGCTTGGCAGTCAGTTCAGTGTCAGTTTAGAGCTCTCGTCTTATCAGTCAGTTCAGTTTAGAGCTCTTAAACTGA